>NC_083350.1:5607500-5727500 GCF_030254825.1 Meriones unguiculatus | reverse complement strand
AATATAAAAACATCATGGAATGCATTATTTATCACCAATTATTATGATAAGAATTGGAAATTTAAACACTTATCCATGATTTTGCCCAAATATATCATGAAAAAATATAATAGCTACAAGCAATGAAATCAGTAATTTTTAGATAGTGCAATAATTTAATCAATCATATTATGCAAAGCTAAAATAAATCTGAGCTCAGTGGGTCCTACTGAGACTGATTCACCAACCAAGGACTATGTATGGAGAGGAACTAGACCCCCTGCTCAGATGTAGCCCATGAGGCACCTCAGTCTACATGAAGGTTTCCTAGTAAGGGGAACAGGGGCTGCCTCTGTCATCAACTTGGTTGCCTGTTCTTAGATCACTTCACCCTGGTGATTTGTCATTGCCAGGACACAGAGGAAGAAGATCGAGGCAGTCCTGATGAGACTTGACAAGCTATGGGTCTCATGGCAGGGTAGAGGGACTCCCCATTTCAGCAGACTAGGGGAAGGGAATGGGAAAATAAGGGAGGAAGAGGAGAACTGGGAGGAGATAAAAGAGGGGCTACAATCAGAATATAAAATGAATAAACTGTAAAAAATTAAAAAAATAAGACTCACTGGCTACCAAAAAAAAAAAAAATTCCTACACCAGAAAGAGTAGTGAAAATAGATTTGATTGGGTCAGTAAAAAAAAATAAATAAAAATTAAAGAATAAAAAGTAGTAAGAAACAGAAGTGATCACTAACTGATAATCCTTTGTATTTAAGAAATAATGATTAATAAAAATATGAGCATAAAAAGACGGGCAAATAAATACTAAGTTTACATCATAATTCTAGAGATTATATTTATAAAAGTTAGTAGAAAATGTGTTAAAATATAAATTACTTCTGCTTATGGCTTGAACATGTCCAACAATTCTTTCTTAAAGCATATAGATACAGAGATACACACATTTGCAGACACAGGAATAGCATAAAAACAAAAACCAGAAGCTATAACATGTATATATATATACAAAGGACTTGTCAGGTGGAGGAAGAAAAAAAGGCTCCATACAGCATTAGGAAACAAGGAACCTCCAAGAAGTCTGTTTTGTGTTGGCCATCTACTTGCTGGGCATGAGACTTCCCTTAAAAGTGGTTTGTATCCCCAAAAGATGTGGTTGGAAAACACTAATTTTCCATGTTTGAGTGTTTTTCACCTGGAGACAGCTTCTGAGCGGGGACGGAAGCAGGTGCCTACTACTCGCAGTGCTGGGACTCCATCTCGCACAGAGCTACACAGGCCCTGAGAAGGCTTCCACAGCCTCTGTGAGGTCACATGTACCACCAGCCCTGCCATCGTTTTTTTTTTTTTGAGGGTATACAATGTGTTTTTATTTCAAAATACCACATCTATAAATATGTAAACATTTTAGGTATCAAGTAAAATACTTAAAAGATATATAGGCACATACTCAAGCCATTTATCCCTTTGGCAGTTTTTACGTAGAAGGTAAGTTTAATGGATTTGTTACAAAGGGTACTGAAGATAGGCTTAAAGCAAGGTTGTATACTTAATGGAACAAGAATATGACATTCAATGTGTCCTCATTACTTAAAGAATTAGTCCAATATTTCTTTTTTTTATTTTATTATTATTTTTTTTTATCAGTTACATTTTATTAACTCTGTATCCCAGCCGTGTCCCGATCCCTCATTCCCTCCCAGTCCCTCCCTCCCTCCCTCATCTCCACCGTGCCCCTTTCTAAGTCCACTGATAGGGGGGACCTCCTCCCCATTCATCTGATCCTGTTTTATCAGGTATCTTCAGGACTGGCTGCAAAGCCCTCCTCTGTGGCCTAACAGGACTGCTCCTCCCTACGGGGGTGGGGAGACCAAAGAGCCAGTCATTGAGTTCCTGTTAGAAATAGTCCCTGTTCCCCTCACTTAGAGAAACCAATTGGTTACTGAGCTACCACAGGCTACATCTGAGTGGAGGTTCTAGGTTATATCCATACATGGTCCTTGGTTGAATGTCAGTCTCAGAAAAGACCCTGTGCCCAGATATATTTGGTCCTTGTGGAGCTCCTATCCTTTCCCCAACAGACTAACTCCCCTTCTTTCTTATGATTCCCTGTACTCTGCCAAAGGTTTGGTCGTGAGTCTTTGCTTTGAAAACACTGCTAGTTAGAGTCTTTCAGATGCGCTCAGTAGACTCCTGTCATACGTTCAATGAACATCCTAAACGAGGATTGATCATCTTACCCCATGTCTGCTCAAATGATTATCTTTTTGAGGTGTATAGATTTCATTTTGTTTATCATATCTTATAGGTCTATATAAGTGAGTATATCCCGTGTTTGTTTTTCTACTTCTGGGATATTTCACTCAGAATGATCTTTTCTAGATCCCACCATTTGCCTGCAAATTTCATGATTTCCTCCTTTTTGATTGCTGAGTAGTATTCCAATGTGTAAAAATACCACAATTTCTGTACCCATTCCTCCGTTGATGGACATCTGGGTTGTTTCCAGGTTCTAGCTATTACAAATAAAGCTGCTATAAACATGGTTGAGCAAGTATCCCTTTTGTGTACTTGAATGAACTTTGGGTATATGCCTAGCAGTGGTATAGCTGGGTCTTGAGGAAGCACTATTCCTAATTGTCTTAGAAAGCGCCAGATAGCTTTCCAGAGTGGTTGTACCAGTTTACATTCCCAAGAGCAGTGGAGGAGGGTTCCCCTTTCTCCACAACCTCTCCAGCATATGTTATCGCTTGAGTTTTTCATCTTGGCCATTCTGATGGATGTAAGGTGATATCTCAAGGTCGTTTTGATTTGCATTTCCCTGATGGCTAATGAGGATGAGCATTTCTTTTTTTTTCTTTTTTTTTTATTTTTTATTTTTTTATCAGTTACATTTTATTAACTCTGTATCCCAGCCGTGTCCCGATCCCTCATTCCCTCCCAGTCCCTCCCTCCCTCCCTCATCTCCACCGTGCCCCTTTCCAAGTCCACTGATAGGGGGGACCTCCTCCCCATTCATCTGATCCTGTTTTATCAGGTATCTTCAGGACTGGCTGCAAAGCCCTCCTCTGTGGCCTAACAGGACTGCTCCTCCCTTCGGGAGTAGGGAGACCAAAGAGCCAGTCATTGAGTTCCTGTTAGAAATAGTCCCTGTTTCCCTCACTTTGGGAAACCAATTGGTTACTGAGCTACCACAGGCTACATCTGAGTGGAGGTTCTAGGTTATATCCATACATGGTCCTTGGTTGAATGTCAGTCTCAGAAAAGACCCTGTGCCCAGATATATTTGGTCCTTGTGGAGCTCCTATCCTTTCCCCATCAGACTAACTCCCCTTCTTTCTTATGATTCCCTGTACTCTGCCAAAGGTTTGGTCATGAGTCTTTGCTTTGAAAACTCTGCTAGTTAGAGTCTTTCAGATGCGCTCAGTAGACTCCTGTCATACGTTCAATGAACATCCCATCTGTCTTTCTAAACGAGGATTGATCATCTTACCCCATGTCCGCTCAATTGATTATCTTTTTTAGGTGTATAGATTTCATTATGTTTATCATATCTTATAGGTCTATATAAGTGAGTATATCCCATGTTTGTCTTTCTCCTTCTGGGATATTTCACTCAGAATGATCTTTTCTAGATCCCACCATTTGCCTGCAAATTTCATGATTTCCTCCTTTTTGATTGCTGAGTAGTATTCCATTGTATAAAAATACCACAATTTCTGTACCCATTCCACCGTTGATGGACATCTGGGTTGTTTCCAGGTTCTGGCTATTACAAATAGAGCTGCTATAAACATGGTTGAGAGGATGAGCATTTCTTTAAGTGTTTTTCTGCCATTCGATATTCCTCTGTTGAGAATTCTCTGTTTAGCTCTGTTCCCCATTTTTTAAGTGGAATACTTGGTTTGCTGCTTTTCAGCTTCTTTAGTTCTTTGTATATACTGGATATTAGTCCTCTGTCAGATAAAGGGTTAGTGAAGATTCTTTCCCAATCTGTAGGCAGTCGTTTTGTTTTGATGACGGTATCCTTTGCTTTACAGAAACTTTTCAGTTTCATGAGGTCCCATTTATTGATTGTTGCTCTTAGAGCCTGTGCTGTTGGTGTTCTGTTCAGGAAGTTGTCTCCTGTGCCAATGAGTTCTAGGCTGTTCCCCGCTTTTTTTCCAAATGATTTAGGGTATCTGGTTTTATGTTGAGGACCTTGATCCACTTTGACTTTAGTTTTGTGCAGGGTGATAAATATGGATCTATTTTCATTTTTCTGCATGTAGACATCCAGTTGGTCCAGCACCATTTGTTGAAGATGCTGTCTTTTTTCCATTGAATGGAATTGGCTTCTTTGTCGAATATCGAGTATTCATAGGTGTGTGGATTTATTTCTGGGTCTTCTATGCGGTTCCATTGATCCTCCTTTCTGTTTCTATGCCAATACCATGCAGTTTTTATTACTGTTGCCCTGTAGTACAGCTTGAGATCAGGGATGGAGATACCTCCAGATGATCTGTTGTTATACAGGATCGTTTTGGAGATTCTGGGTTTTTTGTTTCTCCATATGAAGCTGAGAATCTTTTTTTCAAGGTCTGTAAAGAATTGAGTTGGTATTTTGATGGGAATTGCATTGAATCTGTAGATTGCTTTTGGCAGTATGGCCATTTTCACAATGTTAATCCTACCAATCCATGAGCACGGGAGATCTTTCCATTTTCTGATATCTTCTTCGATTTCTTTCTTCAGACACTTGAAGTTTTTCTCAAACAGGTCTTTCACTTGCTTGGTTAGAGTCACACCAAGGTACTTTATGTTATTAGTCAGCCCTGCCATCTTAAGACAGCTTTGTTTCTTTGTTGTCCTCCACATTCCCCTGGCTCTTAAAATCATTCTGCCTCCACTCTGTAATGCTTCTGGGTGTAACCAACCATTCTCTGCTTGGATTTAATGCCCACTTCACAAGGGGGAACCCATATCTGACACTTCTCAGAGGGTCAAGAACCTGAGACTAGACAGGACAGTGACCTTGGGGAATTGGGGAAGTCTGCTAAGGGAAAACTGCAGTAAAATGACAGCCAGCCACATTCCACTATGCTCATAGATCAGTGCCTTGCTCAGCCAAATGAGATAAGCATCCTCTCTCAGGAGCACACACAGAGACCTACAACCAGGCAATTTGTAGAGGATGAGAGACCCTGGAACATTCCTAAATAGGATGCCTCCATCAAATCTCTCCCCTTAGGGCTCAGGGAACTATTGAGGGTTGCAGGGTTTTTCTGTTTTGTTTTTCAAACAAATGAACATGAAATTATACCACAAAATATATAATGCTACTTTTAATTCCCAAACTTTTAAGCTAAGTTATTAAAGAAAAAGTGTTTAAAGGAGAAAGTCTGAAGCCATCTTCTATGCGGTAATGGAACCGCATAGAAGACTTCATGTGACTATAAACGTTTCACTGACAGTACAAAAGATTACAACACGCTGCTTAGAGCAAAACAGAAAGTCACTGACATCTGAAAGCCACTTTTCAACTTAACTCATAAAAGGTAGTAAGAATCAACAAAACTTACAAGGCTCTTTTTCAGGTATAAAGAGTATACAAACATATTCCCAAACTGATAGTAAAGCTATAAAGTATACCAATACGGAAAACAAACAAACAAACAAAAAACCAAAATGTTCTGGTCTGCTTGAGAACATCCGACTGCTAGTGTCCAAAACACAAGGACAAATAATGGAGCTGGCTGGAAAACACATGCAAGAAGCACCTGGCACAAGGCCCTGGACAGCAAGAAGCAGCCAGGCTGGCCAAGTTCTGTGCTGTCCAACCATTCTCAGGATGAGCAGCACAGTAGAAGAGGCTAGGTGCATGGCCGAGAGCACACAACAGCAGCAAAAGCATGAGAACCCATGGAGATTGGAGAAAGCTCCTTCTAACTGAAGACCACACCAGGCCGCTGCCATGTTTACACTGTAATGTCTCAGAAGACAGAGAAATTCAGGCTTCCTTCATGGCAAAGATGAGCCAGGGCTAGTTCTAACAGACAAGGGATCCTGAAGCAGTACCTGCAGGCTGGTGGAGACTTTTGTTTCCTTAGCAGTGTATCTGCACCAACCCTCTCCTCCACAGTGAACAAGAGCTGATTCTGACGCCTGTCCTCTAGGAACTGTTCTAGTCTGCAGAAATTGCAGCTCTGGCATCAAAATACAGAGAGGAAGGAAAACCTTCCTGAAACACCTAACTCAAACATTTCTCATCTCAGATGTTACATGGTTACAAAGCTATGTTTCTGTTAAAGTTTTGGGGTTTTTGCTTTGTATTTCTGATATATTCAAGAAAAGAAGATAAAGAAAATAGTTCAAAACATCAAAATATTATTCAGAATTTGGGAAATGGCTCAGTTAGCAAGATGCTTGTTATGCAAGCATGAAGAGCTGAATTTCTATCTGCACAACCCATACAAAAAGCTGAGGATGTAGAGCAAATCGTTAAACACAAGGATAGAGAGCTGGAGAGAGCTGAACCCCTTGGGTTGCTGACCAGCAACACGAACAGTGAGTTAGTGAGTGTCAGTAAAAGATTCTGCATGAAAATATAAAGTGAAGAGGGACTGAGAAAGAAACCATTGTCAGATATCAATCTCTGGCTTCTACATGCATGTGCATGTAGTACACATGGTAACACACACACACACACACACACCACAACCAAATGATACAAAATGTTATACTCATCTATCTTTAATAATAGCTATTACATTACTTCCTCTAGTGAAAATTTTCCTTTATCCTAAAATTGTATTCTGATATTTGCAATATAATAAAAAGGGGGGGGGGGCAATAGACTGTGGAAATCAAAGTCAGTAAAGTGCTTGCCATAGAAGAAGACTTGAATTCAATGCTCAGAACCAATTTTTAATAGCTGGGCATGGGGCTGGTGAATAGTTCCTTGCTTAAAAAACACAGGCTAACCTTGCCAAGGATCTGAGTTTGTTTCCTTACACCCACGAAGGGCAACTTACAACTACCAGTGATTCCAGTACTTCTGGCCTCCTAAAGTGGGCGGGGTAAGTGTGAGCACATACATACTCTTAAATAAATTTTAAGACAGGTGTGGTGATGCATGCCTCTAGTCCCAGCAGGTGGATCTCTGTTAGTTCAAGGCCAGACTGGTCTACAAAGCAAGTCCAGGACACCCAGGGCTACACAGAGAAACCCTGTCTCAAAAACAGATAGATAGATAGATGGATGGATGGATGGATGGATGGATGGATGGATGGATAGTTATATAGATAAACAGACAGAGAGACAGATAGAAAATAAATAAATAAATACAGTGAATGAATAAAAGGAATAAATGAATGAATAAATGAATGAATATAAAATATTCTTTTTATTTGGGCATGGCAGCTTTTATTCATAATACCAGTAATTGGGAAGTAGAACAAGCCAAATCCAGTAGTTCACTAGCCAGCCAAATTAGTCTACTTAGAGAGTTCCATGCAAAACTGAGTCTCAGAAACAGGATTTATGGGACCTGAGAAGTGACATTCTGGCCTTCACATAAACACCAACACACACATGTAAATTTACTTAGACATTCAAATATATACGCAGAAAACACATCTCACATGCATACATATATGCACATACAGCACAAGAAGACAGATAAAAATATAGTAAAAAGTATAAACATATATCCTAGAGGAAAAAAATTCTAACACCCATCTAGTTGCCAAAAGTATACCATATTGTCAGCCATGTTACATAATTATAAATGTGAAATATGAAAAATAGTTAGCATGATCATGAACTGTGACAACAAAGGGGAGATGTAACCATGACAATTTACATAAGAGAGAATAGCAGACAGGGCTGCTGGTAAACACGTGCCATCCTGGCACTTGAGGACTGGACAACGGCCTGCAAGTTCTGGGCCAGCCAATATTAGGCCAGCCAAGCCTGCAAAGGAAGACTGCCTCAAAAATATCAAACATACGAACTTGGTGATTACTCTGTTTCTGTTGGCTTCCCATGAACTGCCATAAGACTACAACACATTTATTTTTATTTTACATAGTCACCTATTCAATTGTCAAGATTAATTATAAGATAATCAAACAAAAAGATTCTTTCAGAAAAAGCATGCAATTAAAATTAATAAATGTCTGAAACCTGAGAGGTGGCTTGGTTATTAAGATTTCTTTTAGATCTTGTTATGGGGAGTTTGGGTCCCTGGACACAAATGATGGTATATTGCCATCTATAACTTCAGTTCTACGAGATCTAAGACCATCTTCTGATCTTCATGGGCACTAGGCCCACAGGTGGTGTGCAAACATTCATGCAAGCAAAAACTACTATACACAGAATAAAATATACTAAACTTAAATGTAAACATTAAATTAATAAATGTCTTTTGTTTTAACAGAGTCAAATTTAAAATAAAAATCAAATAGACTCAGTCTCCAAATGGTCCCTCCCCCTGGGGGGGGGGGGGGAGTGCAGCCTTACCAGGCCACTGAGGAAGACAATGCAGCTAGTCCTGATGAAGGGTGATAGTTGGGGACAGAGGGAAGGGGAGAAGGACCTCCCTTATCACTGGACTATGGGAGGGGCATAGGAGGAGATGAGGGAGGGAGAGTGGGATTGGGAGGAGACTAGGGAGGGAGCCACTAAGTGAATAAATTGCAATAAATAATAATAATTAATAAAAAATGTAAAAACAGATAGGGAATGTGCTTGACTACATAACTTCTGGTCTTGCTCACTCGTTTGTTTTTATTGTTTAACAGTTCAGTATATTTACATAATAAGTATTTTAATGAAATATAGTTTCTAAGATAAACATGTATCTCTGTCATAATGTAGATGCTATTATTAAATTTTAAATAAATGTTATTTAGAGTAGATTATTAACAATTATCTACTGTTGCAAATGGATTCCAATATTGATATTTCTACTAGACCTTATGATTTATACTGACATATACCCACAGGAAGAGCTACTTGATTTATATTTGTCTAACTTTAGGACAGTCTGAGGTAGAATGCTATGAACTAGCCACTCCTTGACCAGTTACCCCTGGTGCTGATTACTTCCATACTGTCCCCAATTCTGAGGCTTCTTGATGATTTTCATATTGTCTCAGGGTGAGTTTCAAAAATAAGCTCTACAAATACCAGGCAATTTACACAAGCTTTAATTCCTTTAAAAGGCAGCCCTTTGCAAGGGTGTTCACCGAAGCCCAGCATAAAGACACCGCTCACCCCCAGGACCTGGAGACCGCTCACGGTATTACTGCCGTCAGAGCCTCCTTTTAACTAGGATTGTCTGTCTATTCCTGTACTCTGCCCATCAAGTCCAGAAGGAAAGTACATGGGAAGAGAGGAGGGGCTGTCATCTTTAAGAAATGCACATTATTTGAGTACTCAGGGGAAAGACCTTAAATGTGACAAAAGACCAATGATTAAAATCTCATGACTAGGACCATGAGGATTCTTTTAAAGCAGTGTGGTGGTTTGAATAAAAATGGCCACAACAAACTCATGTGTTTGAATGCTTGTCCATAGGAAACGGCACTATAGGAGTTATGGTCTTGTTAGAGTAAATGTGGCCTTGTTGGAGGAAGTGTGTCACTGTAGAGGGGGGCTTTGAGGTCATATATGCTCAAGGTATGAACAGTGTGACACACAGTCGCCTTGTGCTGCCTGTGGATCAAGATGTAGAACTCTCAGGTCCTTTTTCAGCACCATGTCTGTCTGCATACTGCCATGATGATAATGGACTAAACCTCTGAAACTGTAAGCCAGCCCCAATGAAATGTTTCTCTTTATGAGAGAACAAGCTTGCATTGTTCACAGTGTCTCTTCACATCAATTACACCCAAACTCTGACCAGCAGCAATTATATTATACTACCAATATGGTCAGACAGTGTGAACAGAAAAAAGGAATACGCAAATAAAGAGGGAAGACAGTCTTGGCTTCTGTTTCCTTGGAGTCACCCTAAATAAGCACCCCACCTGAAGGCTGTTCATGAACAAAGTGGCTGAAACTGAGAGAGGCACCTGGAAACTTGGCAGCAGGAAGAGGCCCAACCAACCTACCCTCCTTCCTGTACCTCAGCCTACCTTCTGCCATAAGGCCTTGAAAAAGCCCTCAGACTAGCAACTTGACACACCCTATCTCTCAGGGGCCCTCCTTGCTGTACAGCAGGCCTCATCAGTCCTGCCTCTCTCTTTTGATCTTCCCCCTAGGAACTAACTTCTTTTCACCTTCTGTAGCCGCTAATTTTTTTTTTTTAATTCTGAAGATAAGAACCCAAAAGCAACTTTCAGTTTCAGAGAACAAGAAAGTCTCCATCATTCTCAGAGACATATCAACATTTGCATATTATAAGGAAGATACAACAAAGAAGCAGAAGGTCTGATACACCAAGAGAGGCCTGCCAAAGAGAGTAAATGCACTTTCTTGCTGGGAAGCACACATATACCAAATGCACACAAAGCTTAGGATCAAGTCTTCTCTAAAATACAAGAAAATTCTGCAAAATAAAATGAATGAAATGGATCCTTGAAGTGTATGAAAAGCTTTCATTCGATATGGAAAAAACATTATTTAATAATAGGGTTGTATAGTGGTCAAGAGAGAGAAATAAAATCAAAAGGCTAAAGATACATGAACTTGCAGGAAAGTATTGACTTAACTTTAAAACTTCCTATAGCATACTATTCCTGAATTATGAGGGTGTTGATTTATGTGAGCTTCTTAAAATATATCACTCACATAAAAGGGGAATTCTCCATGAAGAGATGAAGAAACGAAACTGGAAATAACAGTGGTAAATAAATTGTGCTCCCTGACGTCCTTTCCACATTCTCAAAAAGGTCACAGTTTAGGAGCCAAGCTTCCCAGCAGTAAACACAAAAAGGAAAACTCAATTACATACATGACTCGCTAGTACACAAGTCTAAAATGACAAATCATTACAGGAAAGTACTTCTCCTGAAATAAGGACCAAAGAAATCACTTTTTGGAGTCTTACAGGTACAATATGACATTTTAACTAACAGCCCAAACACTGAATTATCACCGAAGTTGAGATTCATGTTATTTCTTCAACTTTTTTACAATTTAAATCATTATCATAATAAATATAATATAAAATAAATGGATAGGATAAAGAAAACAAAAAGAGCACAGTGAAAGAAACTAGCTTTTAGTAATAATAATAGAAATAATAGTGGTAGTAGTAGTAATAACAATAATACCATAAAGGGAAAAACATAGAAACGACTTTAAGACATGAATCTGCAAGTCTTCCTATCTCCCCCTACTTTCCTAAGATTGCCTGCATTCTGCCCAAAGTTTGTTTATGAGTATCAGCATCTGCTTTGATACAATGCTAAGGAGAGTCTTTCAGATGCCCTCCGTGGTAGGCTCCTGTTCTGTTTCCTGTGTTTTCCTTCTTCCAATGTCCGTCCTGTTTGCCTTTCTGAGTGAGGATTGATCATCTTACCCAGCGTCCTGGGGGAAGATAATAAGACTTGGAGAGAACAGGAGCTCCACAAGGAAAGCAACAGAACCAAAATATCTGGGCACAGGGGTCTTTTCTGAGACTGATACTCCAGACAAGGACCATTCATGGAGATAACCTAGAACCCCTGAACAGATGTAGCCCATGGCAGCTCAGTGTCCGAGTGGGTAACCTAGCAATGGGAACCGGGACTGCTTCTGACATGAAGCAGTGGTTGGCTCTTTGACCACCTTCCCCTAAGCGGGGGGTGCAGCCTTACCAGGCCACAGAGGAAGACAATGCAGCCATTCCTGATGAGTCCTGATAGGCTAGGGTCAAATGGAAGGGGAGGAGGACCTCCCCTATCAGCAGACTTGGGAAGGGGCATGGGAGGAGATGAGGGAGGGTGGGATTGGGAGGAAATGAGGGAGGGGGCTACTGCTTGGCTAGAAAGTAAATAAACTGTAATTAATATAAAAAATAAAATTTAATAAAAAAAGAAATGATCTCCAAGATAAGACCCTGGATCTCTGGAATTCAGACACGGTTTCTACAAACATCTGTGTTGACACTGACCTAGGAAACGTAAAAGCCGATGTCAGGAACAAAGCCCACCTGCGGCAGTACACCTGCCGAAAAGAAGGAATGCCAAAGTTACCAATGCAATGAAGAAATAATTCTCAAATGCTGGGAGGGTGACGTTGATGGAAACCTTGTGCCTCTATCTGTATGTGCATGAACAAACTACTGACTGACTCATTAAAATTGAGAACGCGAGCTTCCATAAAAAACAACATTTTCTTGGATGAATGATGTGGCTCTTATTCTGCTGAGAAGATAGTCACTAGCTGTCCTTTCCATTAAAACCTTTTTCATAAAAATACTGCCACACCATCACAGACTATTATTATTTAGAGGGAACTGTCCAAAGATGAGAATAGGAAAAAGGTAGAAGAACAGGAACCTGGAAACATGCAAAAGGTTAAATAAGTTACTAAAATGTCACAGCTTCCTGACTGATTTGAGTAAGGAAGGCTGAAGAGCCACCCAGTCTGCCTTCCACCTCATGGCAACAGGTAAGTCGAGAAGGACACTTAACGCTGGCAGAAGACGGGGACGCTTTCTTTTTCCTAAATTAACTTGTGTGGTAGTTTTAAAAAGTGCCACCAAACAAACAAAAAGCAAAAACAGAACAACGCAAAACACAAAGGAAGAAGTGAGGGAAGAGCCAGGGGTGCTAAGGGGAGAGGGAAGACCTGGCACAGGTGTCTGGGGCCCTGTGAAGTGACATCTACAGGGACGGCAGAAGGAGCATAAAGAGTCAGAGCAAGCAGAAGACAGTACTGGAAACAGTTTGTCCACCGTGTTTAATGTTGAGTAACTTGAGAAACTGTCTTCTATAAAACTATAAAAGAAAATACTATAATAACTATAAAAGAAATAACTATAACTAAATAACTAAATAACTATAACTAAATAACTATAAAAGAAAATACATGTCCACAGGCGACCTGCGCAGTGACACTCACATTATTGAAGTGGTTACTAGAGTCTAAATGGAAATAACACACACACTATGAGTATGATGCTCTCACAGGAATCTGCTGCACTGAGGCTCACTCATTTACTAAGAGGTGCATGCGTCAAAGAATGGCAGCATTCCTAAACAACCCAAAGAACCACTACAACAGGTTTAATGATCAGAAAGATCCATGGAAAAGCATGGCAATGTGGATTCCCTCACTTCTGATAGCTTTCTCACGGTTGGAATACAGTATGTAGGCTGATGAGGAAAAGGCATCAATGATGATATCCAGTGCTGGACCCTGCGTTCCACAACACAGACCTGCCAGATCTGCCCACTGGACAACAGGAGCAGGGGTTCCTGAGTCCCCTCCATCCCTGAGGCATTGCTGACAGTTAGAGGGTACTGGAAAGGGGGGGGGGGTCATTTTTCTCTAGCAGCATGCCTACTAGTAAGTTGCCCATGATCTACCAATGCACTTACAAACAGACTTAATTATACCCAGTAGATTCTAAAGGGTTACAAAAGACAGCTAATTCCAAGTCTAAAAATGCCCAATGAAAGAAAGGCTGAAAGCACCATCAAGGCACATTTACCTGCTGGAATCTGCAGGAATGCCTCCAGCCCAAACAGAAGCAGCACACAGCTGGGCTGCCATAATCCAAAGGCATCACTGAAACAGGGACACACTGTGGTCTGGATATTTATTATTAAACTGCAGGTACATTTCCTCTGGCTAGAAATTCATTCAACCCTTATGGTTAATAATTGCCCAGTTAAAATAGGAATTACTTTAGAATGGACATGCAAATTAATTGGAGTTAATTTAAAAATATAAACTAAATATGGCAATATTGAGTTCCTTGTATTTAAGTGTAAAAAAAAATTCATGAGTATTGTGTTATATAACTGTAAGGTGAATTGATTCAAACTTAGGTTCAAAAATTGAATTCTTAAAAAAGCTATCATCATTTCAAGTATTAATGAGATCTCAAAACAAATGCAAAATTTAGTAATTTTGGTTCAAATGATAGCCATGCTGAAAAAATTTATTGGTACAATAAACTTTATAGTGCAAGCATGTGACTTTGTTTTTAATAAATTGTCATTTTTGTATATGTCAGTCAAAGTACATGGCCTAAATACTTACAAACAAAATGCAATATTAATTTAATTGCCATAGCCTATTTAGCTAACTTCTATTATATTTTTCTGTAATATGTAACACATTAGAGAGTAGAATCAAATTCCAAACATGAAAAATAAACTGATTATACTGTCCTGGAAAAATTAAAATATAGCAAGCTTGCAAAAATGTTTTAAGTAGGAGAGAAAAATCTTTAACTTAAAGACATTGTTCCAAAACTGAAGGTACAACAAACATACTGTATCCATGATGCTTAAAACAACACACACACACACACAAAGGAGGAGGCTGGTACTAGATTACATTTGTAAATCCTGGTCTCCTCCAATTCACTGGTGAAGAATTGAAAAATACATACTTATAACTAAGTCAAAAAATTTTGATTCATCGTTCAACAAAATAATGCCAGAAAAAAAAAAAAAAAGATGGCATCACACATACATCTGAACGAAAGAATTTTTAAAAAGAAATGAAAAAGGTGATCTTTATGTCACAGAATGATCTGGAATGTTCCATAGCTGGTGATCTGTTTAAATCTTGGTCACCAATCTATGGCAACACTGAGAGATGATGGGACCTTTAAGAGGAAGGGCCTACTAGGAGAATTTTAGCATCTTAAAGAATAAATTGATCCCTGGGCCTCTTTCTGAATCTCTTTTATTCTCTGTTACCTGATATGAATGGGGTCACATACATATGAGTAAGTAGACAGCAGAGAGAGAACTGGAATACAGGCTGCTTCTGAAGCCTCAACATTGCATATATCCTCCAACAAGGCCCCAAGCCTAACCCTTCCCAAACAGTTCCACCAGCTGGGGACCAACTAGTCAAACATGTGAGCCTGTGAAAGTCATTCTCTTTGGCTTCCTTTACACTATACAGTTAAAGGACCAGAAAGTACCTATGAAACACAGAAAAAGAAAATTGCAAAGTCAACCAGTATCTCTATGACTTTTGAAGTCATGGTATATTATACACAAGGTATCTTCTCATTGAAAGTGCTGGCTAAACAAACAAACAAATGAATATATAGGTAATGTCTGTGTGCAAATTAATTAAATTAATTACACACGTGATATACTTTTAGTTTTTGTTGATTCCTATTTTAATTAGAACTATAAAATTAGCATTATAAAGTACTGCTTAAGAAGATTACAGAATAATTGAGATAACTCATGTGAAAGCAAAAGGAATATAATAATAAAAACGAGCTTTTCTAATTTTTAAAATAAGTATAAAATGTGCCTTGGACACATCCCAAATTATTCTTTCAAAGTACACAATTTTCCACATTTCAAGAATAATATGTCTATGACTCACTTGTTAAAGGGGGTATATTTTGACCAGAAATAAGTACAACCTTACAAAGAAAAGTTATAAGAAAATGAGGTTCAGACGCAATATGTCGGTATTTGAACAGAACAATAGTCTCTAACCATGCTCCAATGTTAGAAAACTAACACCTCAGAAAAAATAATCAAGTTAAATTCCTGATAGACAAAACATGAGAGCATTTTGATTTTTGAAAATGCCATTAACTATTTTAGATATTGCTAAAATGGTTGTAGCGTTTGTACCCTTTGGTAGATGACTTTGGAGTTGCTGAAATGGTATAACTGACACACACACAGTAGAAATCTAGAATATTTTCTTGGAAGTTTCTAGGTCGCTAAAAACCTAGCCTCCAGTTCTGGCAGCTGAGAGTGTTTCTAAGAGTGCGAAGAGAGAATGTTTTCAAAGCTTAGAGGTTGACAGAAGCAGCCATGCTCACCTGGTAGCGGACACTGCTGGGTCTCCGCTAAAGTCATGAAGCCTCCATGTTCAAGCTGGTGAGAATATACACCAGGAAAGCACACCAGGCAGCTGGCAACACAATAACTGTGGCTAACCCTTCATGTCATGGCAAATGCAGTATTATTTGGAGAATGACACATATTTTTGTTTTAAGAGCACCAATGTTTAAAGTCTATAGTAAGAACTCAAAAACGTTATTTTCCAACTTCATAGTAAAACTACAAAGGAACAACTTTAGTGGTTTTCCCCAATGTTTAGTTTTAAACACTTGTTTTAGCATGTACTGAGATGTTTATAGGATTTAATTCTATAGTTTTGTTTATATCAATATACTTTTATAGTGTTTCCAGACTTTGTTTTTAAAACTACCATATGCCATTGTTGTTTTCTGAAAAGTTGACATAATAAATGGTGTTGAAGCAGGAAGCTACAAATTCAAGATGAGCCACTGACACAAACTTACTTCATTAAACAAAACCAAAAATGGATAAAGTAACTGTACTTACTAAATACAAAATACAGAAAAATGAAAATTACCTTTCTTTTGGGGTGCCAACGCCATGCTTGCCTAGTAGGTGAGTATTTAAGTGTTTCTTCATTACAAAAGCAACCCTAAAAAAATAAATGAAAATTAATTATAGAATTAAATCTTGACACTTGGCTGGAATTTTGGGGGAGCGTTTAAGAGTGTTTTCTGGTACAGGTGTACACTACAACATGGACATACTCGTTGGAACAGTTTTTGGACAGTGCCTTCTCTTCATTAAAGGCACTATCCTACTTGGAAGCAAAAACATAACTACATGTAAACTGGTGGACTCTTTCTGGTTTGTGAATACTAAAGTGTCCAGAAGATCAACATCATTACTGTGGTTCTTTAGTCACTGTCTCCATTGTCAGTTGTCGAGAAAGGAAAAAATGTACCATGGTAGAATGTACATTTCACCCTCGCAAATCTCAAACACTCCACTCAGAAAATGGGCTGGAGAAAATGGCATTTTATTAAGTATTTAAGAGATTATAAAAGAAAATCCTGGAAAACATGGTAATGGTTGCAAAAGAGATTTTTAAAAGATATAAATGCTTACTGTATCTATACCATGCACATACATCCACAAATATGCTTTTATGCCAAGAAGATATCAACATAAGTGAGACAAACAAACAAACCAGCTTATAAGTACATGTACAGAAAGGACTGAATGCATATACAGCACAAATACTGTCCTGCCACATAACAGCATCGATTATAAGACTCTCAGGCACCAGAGTTCATTCTGAAACATCAGACAAAGTGGCTAATTTGAAAAGTGGGGAAAAAATTTACTGTTGCAACTTTGAGTGCATAGGGCTTGCAAACATTTTTGTTAATTATGTATTACAGCTGTCCTTCATAAAGTTAATTACTAATAGCTGAAAGGCAACAGAATCTATTTGCATATGTACATGAAAGGCATGACACATGCAAAAATATGATTTTAATTAGCATTCTATGATATGAAAGGCTACAAATCAAATTGGCATGTTATAAGACTCATAACATTAAACACTGCATTCGTCTGGACATGTTTGCACAAATGGGCAATGGGAAGAATAGGGAGTACTGCAGCCTCTCAGAGGAGAATTGCATTTATAGCAAAAGGAAAAAAGAATTAAAAAAACTCTAAATCACAAAATCTTCACTTTGAAAATATCATCTATTTATTTTCATACAATGTTAGGAAAATGTGGAGAAAGTAATTTTAATTCGTTATTCGAATCAATTCGCATACAGTAAAAACAGCATACATTCTGTTTTACATAGGGGGCAGTAACAACTACGACAGTAGCTGCTTTACAACTGTGCAGAACTGTTCACATCATCAATCATAACAGAAGGATAATAATCCCATTTAAAGAATCAAACTGCGCTCATACTAAGAGCTGAGTCAAAAACAACAGCAGAAGATGTTCTGTGTTTGTTTCTGCCTGATTTAGAAAGAATAAATAACAGTTTTCATTTCCCAAAGAAAGAATACAGTAATAATAACAGTCCAGTTAAGTCATAACTTTCCTACTGTCCTCCATTCTCCAATAATTAAAAAAACATAAAGCTAATAGCAAAGAGCAAAGGTTAAAAACCCAAAGTTGCAAAGCACAGCTTATTTATATGACCAAGTACAATTTAAGAGATTTGAACTCAGAAACCAGAGAGCAGATTTTAATAGAGAACCATTTATTAATTAGAATGCTAGGGTTAAAAAAAAAAAAATCAACCAAAAACGTTCCGGTGCATAGGAGAACAACCACATCAGGGAGGAAAGTCTTAGCCACACAGTCTAAGCCTGCAAAGCATTTCTATTGTTCAGAACTAAAGAGGCAATTTGTCACTATTAGGTAACATTGGGAAACATGGAAAATGTGTGCAGACTAGAACATGAGCTTATGCTCAACTGAAAAACATTTATTCATCCAGTTTACTTTAAATGCAAATTCTTTATACTTGGCTCTTTAAAATTTGAGTAGTGTACTAGTTTTGATATAATCATGTGTAAAATACACGTGTAAGTGAAACACACCCGGCTGACCAAGGAGAAGAAGTAAGCTGGTAGAGATATGTGAATGCAGCCCATCTTCTCCCACTGCATTAACACACCGCTGACAGCACGTTTACACAATTCACAGATACAACCAGAAACAAATATATCCTTGCAAAGAAGCTCCCAGTGAAATTCCTTGCTAAGAAACACGCAGACTCTTAGCCAGCAGGTGAACCAAGACTTAGTACGTGGCAGATCTGGGTGAGTTCTGTACAAAACAAAACCCCAGAAAGCAACATCAGGTTCTCCTGCGAGTTTCCTCTCCTACCACAAGAAAGAAATGGGGAAAGCGACTCAACACCAAGCCTTCCTCCTTCACTGACACCAACAACCACTCAAGGACCCTTTCAGTCTGGACATTCATGTCCATTCATGTCCTGGATGTCATCATTGGGCACAGAATAGATCTAGGCAGCTCTGTTGCACACATAAACCAATAAAAGTTCTAGCTAACATTGTAACAGGAATGGACTCTTTGTCTGTCTCTCTCTCTCTGTGCCTCCTCCGCCAGAAGAATGTGTGTGTGTGTGTGTGTGTGTGTGTGTGTGTGTGTGTGTGTGTGATGTTACTGTCTCTTGAAATGACACAGGCAAAGATGGCTACGGAGAGGAGAACTGGTTACAAATGGGAGCTTGACTATCTTGTTATGACTACCCTAAAATCATGTCTTTGATTCACGAGGTTGGTTTGACTAACTTACCATGTTTATGTTCTGCTTCTACAATCCCACCTACCTTGCCCACCAAATTCCCTATTTTGGAAACCTCTTACCCCTGAGCTCCAAAGCCCTCTTTCTCACATACAATATTGAACCCCTGAATCCCACCTTAGGGGCTGGCAGCCTATGTACATAAATAAAAATGTTTGCTTTAATTAATTTGGCCACGATGATTTGATTTGGCGGTCTTTCTCCTGGCATCTTTGGGATTAACAAAAGTGCCTGAAATTGCATTACTTAACTATCTATGGGTGTCGAAAGTACAATACAGGGCTAACATCTACAGTCTAGTTTTGAAAAACTGATTCTTCTTTTAATGTTCACTTCTACACTATAAGTAATGAAAACATCACTTCCATCACCTCTTTCAGTTTTAACAGTGTAACATTCTCTCCATGACACCGTCATGGGTGGCAAAGTGCTTAATCAAAGTAAATACAGCATCATAAGCACAGAGATATGAGAAACAACAAAAATTCAGCTGTGCCTTGCTTACCTCTCTAATTCACTCCCATGAGTAAGGCAGGTGCAGAAAGCCAGTTCTAAGCCTGGGGCCTCCTACTCTCTGCCAAAGAGGGACTGCACTGCATCAGCCCTACCGAGGGCTGGCTGCCTTCACTTCTGTTCTTCTATCTCTGTGTGATCTTCATTTTCAATTCTCTAGAAATTTTTCCTATTAGTAATTTTCCAATTAGTAATTGGACTCAGTTTTGCATAGATCTCAAATACAAATGAAAGCAAGGCCTTCTAAAGGGTAAAGATATTTCTGGGGAGAAGTTACTGCAAGTCACACTTGACAAAGAGACAGGTTATGGATCATGTGCTCTTGTATTCAAAGACAGCAACATGACACTCATGCCACTGATGACACCCCACTGTCATCAGCACCCATGTGTCCATAGTTCCCACACAGCTGACTCAAAAAAGGTGGGTGATCCAACAGTGAAATTATTGACATTTTAAATCTTTACTAAAGAAAAAGGTCACCAAAAAGACAACAGGCTGCAAGACTACCTGACAAAGCTAAGGTAGTAAGTTTAATTTAAGCTAAGGTAAGCTTAATTTAAGAAAGTGCCTACACCTATAAAAACTTGTAAACCTACCTGTGGTTAGCATGATCTCAATCCATTTTACTGACTACAGCAGTGTCAGCTCTAAGGGCAACATGGCAGCCCAAGGAAGACCAGTGGAAGAACAGATGTCTAAACCTGGCTCTGTCATTTAGCACAGGGTAAAGCTGTAGTTGTTATGTGCATTCTCCAGTCCCTAATGACCTCCAGAAAATGAAGAACTTGATAGGAGGGCAGTGATAAAGGAGAAAGTCCTATACATTCTAGTGTCATGAGAGTCAGGATGACAGCACTGAATCTATGGTCCTCAACAAATTCTAGTGGATGATTTGGTTTCAATGAGAAAGATGGGTGCTCAGGTAAAGAATTCTAAGTCCAAAATGCCTCCATTCAACTTGGCCATAAGCGGTATGAACAAAAGCTGAGATAAAATGCACTTCACACATGAGAGTGCCTCAGAATTCCACCAACAGACCGCCTCAGGCAACATTCTTGTGTAAAAATCACTCTCCTAAAGAACAATGCACACACGCAATTCTGCTCACCCTCTGGCCCTGTGGTGGTGTGAATATAGAATGGCCCCGTAGACTGTCATGTCTTTGAAGGTTTGGCCCATAGAGAGTGGTGACACTATTAGGAGGAGTGGCCTTGATGGAGTGGAATGGGTATGGCCTTGATGAGTGAAGGGTTTCACTGTGGAGGCAGGATTTGAGGTCTCAGAAGCTCCAGCCAGCTCACTTTCTACTGCCTGTGGATCCAGATGTAGAACTCTCACCTACCTCTCCAGCACCATGTCTGCCTGCATGCCATAACACATGTGTGAAGAGTAAAACCTGGGCCTTACTCTCACACATGTGCTGGTAAACACTGCGAGTGCAGGCAAAGAAGAAATCTATTTCGTAAACTTACACCCAGTATTGTGGTCCTAGCAAGTACGAATATATCAACAGACTCACAGGACATTACTCAGAGATGGCATCTTATGATGGGATCATGTAACTATGCTACATACAGTGTGGGAAGCTGCAAAACCCCAAAGTCAAGGAACTAGAAAGCTATATGCTTGGTGGAAGTTCCTCACGAGTGGGCCCTTTCCTGTACCTTTACACAATAAGGGGTAACTGTCCTTCCTGTGGGTGCTCTAAGGCTACAGTAAATTCCATGGGCTCAGGCTCTTGCACTACTGATCTGGAGATTAGACATTATCATAAAAATTTGGGGATCACAAACTTTCTATATACCTCAGCAAAATTGCAGTAAAGACCCTCAAAAATGTGAAAACGGGAAACTTATAGGACTGGATGGATACATTTAAGGGTACTAGAGTACTACAGTTAAAAGCTCTGTGGTAAGAGATAAGACTCCAGCTCTATTTGCCACACAGGTGAGCCTGAACAAGTTTTCCTTATTTATTTACTTATTTTATTCACTTTGCATCCTTGTACCCCTTCCCACCTTTTCCTTCCAGTCCCACCCTCTCTCCTTCCTCTCTCCCCTTTTCCTCAGAAAAAGAAAGATCCCTTTCCCATGCACCCCAGCTGACCAAGCGGCTTCAGGACTGAGCCTGTCCTCTTCCCCTGTGGCCTGGCAAGACAGTCCCACCAGGAGAAAGTGATCTAAAAGCTGGTAAGTGAGTCCTTGTCCAATTCAGGCCCCACTTCCCTTACTAGAAGACCCACTTTAAGCCTAAGCTGTCCGTCCACTATATCTTTTAGGGGCCCAGTCCAGTTCATGCATAGTCTTTGGTTGATGCTTAAGTCTCAGCAAGCTCCTCTGCCCTGGTTAGTTGGTTAGCAGGTTGGCTGGTTACTTAGTTAGCTGGTTAGTTGTATGGCTCCAGTTAGACATATAGTACAAGATAAGAACACTAAACAAGTTTTTATGGTCATAATAAGGCTCTTCTTAATTTACAGTGTGCAGATAATTAAACTTATTTTAAATAAATGTTGTTTAGCATAATACCTAAAACAAAGTGAATACTAAAAACTATTACAAGAGTAACTGCTGAAGGAAAGCAAGGGAAAAATTAACACATAATGATTCTAGATTTAAAGACAAGAAAGGTAAACACAACCACAATGACCCTCTACATGGCATGCACATTTCCAGTGTGGAAGGGAAGTACCACAAATGAACAAAAAGGACAGGCTGGAAAAAGCATTGACAGAGAAAATGGGAACGTAATCTAAAGCCAGCACTAACCAATATGGAACAATCAGAGCTAAGGATACACTAATAATTCTCATGGCAACTTAGAATCTGAGAGATTTCCCCTGACCAATAGCATTGCTCAATAAAAATCACCAAACTGTGTGTAAAAAATTAGTGCAAGCTGAGTGACTTAATTTTCATCATTGCAACATATAACGTGAAACAATCCATTTTACTTTTATAATAAACTCCATATGGCTAAAAAATAAAAATATAAAAAAACATAAAATAATGGTCCTTAAAAATATTCATCATAATTAATTTTATCATATTAATTCAAAATATTCAAAAATATATTTAACATAATGCTGTTTTATTCTGAAGGAAAATATTACCTGTAAGTACAGGAATTATTTTCCCTATTTTGCTGAATATATCTTTTTAATTAAATAGATATAAACAACCTGAAAACGTTAATTGAATAGCATTTTGTACTAATTTTATATAGTAACTTCCATTTGTAATAACACTTATATATAATAATAGCACAGGAACCGACAGCCAGAATGATGAGGCAGGAGCGGAAGAAGAGACCAAGAAGGGTGCTACTCACTGGCCTGCTTGACACAGCGTGCTCAGCCTCCCCTCTGGTACAGCCTAGGACCACCGACCTGAGGTGGCATCCCTCCCGGCACAGTCACAATCCACATAAAGTATTAGTCAGGGAAATGCCCCACACACTTGCCTGCTGGCCACCCATCGTGCTGGAGAAAATTCTCAGACAGAGTCTCTCCCCAGATAACTAGAGCCAATGTTCTATCAAGTTGATGAGAAACAACTAGCACAGAGAAAACATTTCCATGTTTATGCTTTTCTATTCAAATAACAGTATACTTTCTTAACCCCCACAAATAAAATAGTCTTTGCTTCTTTCAGTGATTGCGAGACTGTTCATTCCTTGGTCTGTTCGTCCTGAAATAGATGAATGCATGCTAGCGACCTTATCTGTGAAGGTGTCATTCGCACCTCTTTTCTTACTCTCAGTGGACCGCACTGCTGGCAGGGTTACGGCTGTACAAAAACTCTGTAAAAAGGTTACAGGGCATGAATAGTACTTTCCCATTTCCAACGTGTTTGTGGCATTCTAAGAAGTCAGAGTGACTTCTCTTTTTCGGGCTCCATTCTCTCTCTCATTCTGGGTTGTAATTTTCCCATCCCCCCCTTACCCGCCGCATCTGAAATACAAGCTCACAATGGTATAGAAGGTAGGGTGTAGGTCATTTAGAGGAGTACAGACTTGCCTAGGATGCACAAAGGTTTGGGTTTGAAACAGAGCATCTCACAAACCAAGTACAGTGCTATCCACCAGACATCTGGGCATATGGGCGGGAAAGGAAGGTCAGATATTCAAAGGCATCTGAGTTCCACATGACAACATGACTGGCGTGGGATATATGAGACCATGCCTCAAAAGGCAATCAAAATTACACAGTTTTACTTGGTAAAAAAAATTATTTTATATATTGAAAATGTAATTACTTTTTTTCTGGATAACTATGCTAGTCCATGAATGTAAATCTTGTTTTATTTACTGTAAAGCTCATGAAATAACAAAAAAAAAAAAACCAATATATTTCATACTTCTGAAAAAGTAA
Organism: Meriones unguiculatus; assembly: GCF_030254825.1. Taxonomy (NCBI): domain Eukaryota; kingdom Metazoa; phylum Chordata; class Mammalia; order Rodentia; family Muridae; genus Meriones; species Meriones unguiculatus. The sequence continues at coordinate 5,703,358 of NC_083350.1, read as the reverse complement.
AATACTTTCTGTACAAAAGAGTGGACCATGCTTTTGTAGATGCGAATGTTAGACACAACATTCAAAGTGTAAGATAGTGTAATACAAAGATCCGCAACAAACACAGTACACTACCAAAACAAAGGAGGAAGAAGCATTCACAAGAAGGTAATTGGGTTTTGATACTTAATTCCACTTAAAGCTGAGGAGCAATCACATAAAAATGTAATTATTATCAATCTCAACACTATAAATACTACTGCACCTCACTATTACCAAAGTATTTCAGGCTTTCAAATACCAACTACATCATGAACTAAACTGAAAGCAATCCATATTATGGCTGCTATGGGTTTTGTTTGTATTTCTGTTTAAAGAGAGAGAGATAGAATAACATTTATAGGGTGTTTTGTGAATTACCAGTTCACTTAAGTCTGACAACATATTTTATTCAAGAATAAAATCTATGGCATATTGTATTAAGAAACTAATGATTCTGCAAAGAAGTGGTAGGTGGGGTGGCGCCCAAGGACTACAGACATGACTTTCAAAGAATACAGTTATTAATACGGTACATGAGAGTGTGTGTGTGTGTGTGTATATATATATATATATATATATATATATATATATATATAAAATCTTGCTGAGATTGTCCTAATGGGAGAGCAGTTCATAGGAAAGTATTTAAATAAAGCCCTGAAATCAGGGGAGGCTGAGCTACACCCTGCCCATTACACGAGGGCAATAGTTTTGGGTTTATGATGAAGATTAAACATAAAGTATTAGCAAGACCCCAGAAGAGCAACCACATAAAGATAGTTTAGATCATGAGGACCCTAGAACCAAGACAGACAGAATATGGGAGAGCATGTGTACATGTGTTCGCCTCTTCTCCCTCTTCCCTCCCCATCTCCCTTCATTCCCTTCCTCCTCCCCCTACCCCCCTCTGAACTGGCTAAATGGTGTCTGGAAATTTCAACTTCAGTTTTCTAGTATATGAAAACTGGCAGTGGGATTTTCTTCTGGGCCCCAATTGAAATAATGATTAGTAAGACTCAAGATAATTATTTACAAATACTTGGGTGAGGGGAGCTAAGCTCTTCTCTGACCAGATCATAACTTAAAACTACCCATTTATACTAATTTACATTCTGCCATGTGGCTGGTTACCTGAGCTCAGGTACCATGAATCTGTCCTCCTCACATCTTGTCAGCTGAATCTCCCATGCCTGGGAGAGAGGAGAAGAGACAGGTGTGATTATGGGTCTGGAAGGTATAGCTGGAGCCACATGGCTAGATAGGGATAGGTAGTCAGGTTAACTTAGAAGAGCTAGTTGAGAGTCTGCCCAGCTAAGGCCTAAGCTTTGAAGTATTAAAATGTCTGGGTGTCTTTATTTATATTTTTGAATGGCCATCAGGGTTCTTACAACAGAAAACCTTATGCAAAGATCTATGCAAACCTTATGCAAAGACTTATCATGAACAAATGGATAGAGATGAAAATTAAAATTTTGCTGAGAAAACAATGTATCTCTCACATAGGATAATAACTATTTAACACAGATCATTAGAGATAAAGCCACAACAGTAACAGATACATAGTTCTGTAACCTGAACTCTCAAGTGCTGAGCTGGGTCTGCGGGATTATGTCTGCAATGCCATCAATGAAGGAGGCTAACACAGAAGAACTGGAAGTGGGAGAGCAGCCTGGCCTACATAAAGAGACTTAAAGGAAACAAACAAACAAACAAACAAAAAAAAAAAGTCAAGTATCTTGGAATTAAATAGAGAAATGGCAGGAAGAAAATACCTATAAGCAGTTAACAAATGAAGAAAAACGAAGTATTTCAAAAAATGAAGTAACTCTCAATAAACAATTGCTCTTAATAAATTAAAGCTGCCTTCCCACTGAAGCATGTAATTCTGGTATCATTTTATTGATTAAATCTGCAGGTGCTAAAACATACAATGGTGTTTATGTCAAGGAATAAAACACTAATCAATAAATCCAACAACAACTAAAAAACAGGTTTCCACTTTCATATATAATTTGTCTTCAAATTTCTTCCCTAGCAATCTGTGTAACTCAAGGATAAAGCAGGATCCAATGGCAATGTGGAGGGGTGAACAGCCTAGCTCCTTGGCAGCCTACTAAAGATTGGGACACACTGGAGCATAACAGGAGCAGCAGGCCTCAAACCTCCAGTCATGAACCGGCGCTCGCCTAAAATAGTTCATGGAAAATTTCTTCTAAAAGGATTCCTCAGCAAAACTGTACACTGTCCACTTCCAAGTAGTGTAAGTTGGAAAATACAAAGAGGGGAGGTTGAAATGGGAATATTTTGAAGAAATGATAAGCAAATAATCTCCCAAATGTTAACAAAAAATACCAGGAAGTCAAAAACTCAACAACTTGCAGTGTAAGCACAAACATAATAAACAAAAAAGAGAAAATCCAAAAAGTAGAGGAAAAAAGTTAGTTTCAGAAAACCTAAGATAAGAACGGCAACAGATTTCTAGAGACCGAGGAAAAAACCCCACAAGGAGCAGCAGCTTTCCCCTGGCACTGACAAGTGGAGGAGTTCACCACAAATGGGGCTGCAGGGGCAGCACGGTGGGCAAGTGACTGGGAACGGCACCGTGAAGATCCGGGCTCAGAGCCCACAGCTGCAAAGGCAAGACTCGGGGTATGAGGGAATGGTACAGAGTGTTGGAAGGGACAGAGACAGAGCTCACTGGGTCTTGCTAACTGGCACCCTGCTCCAGGACCATTAAGACTGTCTCAAGGCCACAAGGCAGAGTGCAATTGGAGACCTGACATTCTCTTGTGAAGTCTGCGAATGCACAGATAGACAGAGAAGCATCACACATGTTCACATACATGAAAACACATACATACAGAAACAAAAAATTCAGGGTTGAAAGGAAAAATGACAGACGGAAAGAAAACATATAGACAACACACAAAATGTATGAAAGGACTGCCACTGGACATTTTATTTTTAAAAAGTTAATTAAAAACTAAATTTATATATCTCATTATACCAGCACGTCAAAATTCTCTTCTGAATACAAAATCAGAAAGAAAACCTTGGAAATCATGTATGCGATAAAATATATCTAAAATACATTCAGAAGTCTTGGATTCAGTAAGAAACAGGAAGCTATATATTCTATTATGAACAGAAGACTTCCAGCCTTCACCAACAAGGAAAACAAGACCTATGAAGTCACAGGAACATGGTGAACAGCACTGGATAAATTCTAATGAAATCTAGACTGGTATTCTTTGGAATATCTAAAAAGGAACAGGAGAGAGTAGAAAGAAGAAACACTGACTTGTCACACGAAAACAGGAGCTATCAAACAGTTCTGGTTAAAATATAACTTGGATCATCAGAGAAAACCAAAACTGTTAAAAATATTCATACACAAGCTATTCCTGTAGAAACCTACAAAAGGAACTACTACAAGAAAATCACCAACTCAATTAGTGCAACACATATATTCAAAGAAAAGAATAACAAAAGGAAACTATTAGAACAATAAACCAACAAATAGAGAACATTGGCAAAAGGATTTTAAATATGTCACAAAAAAAAAAAAAAAAAAAAAACACAAGGTCACTGTCACTGAAAAGCTGAATAACCAAGTGAGAAAGTACCAAGATCAAGGGAAAGAATGAACTACCACACAGAAAAGAAGCAAATAAGGAAGGCAGGCAGGAAGGAAAAGAAAATCAGTGTGCATAAAGGTTTTTGCTCCAGACTGGAAAAAAAAAAAAAAAAGAATCAAAAGAAGAACAGAATAGGACCGAGTACATATAAACGAACATTGGCAAGATCAAATGAGAGTTCTAATGTAACTGTAACCATACAAGAGGCTACTAGGAAAAATATAACATTCACATAAAACATCATTTGCAATATTCGTGAAACTTAGGAAACAAGGAAAAGGTCCACCAAGACAGCCAACAAAACCAAACTTCCTAGCAATGGCAAACACAGGAAAGAAACTGTGAAAACAGCAACAGAAATGCTATCCTTACATTAAATTAAGTCGGCAAGCTCATCAAGATTAGCAGGTGACTGAGCCTCCTAACTATTCAAGACAGGAGGACGTGATGTTCCAAATACTAAGCTCACACACACAGGAGTGAATGAACATTTCCATATACACAAGGACGCATAAGTGCAAACTCAAGGAGATATGAAGACAGCCAGGTGAATAAAACTCAACGAATTAATGACAAATCAGCCCTACAAGAAATGGTAAAGATATCATTCATACTGAAACGGAAAGGAAGCAGGCAGAAATTTACCTCCACATGAAGAAAAGGAAGACACTTAATGGTGATTACCTCGGTGAATGATGAAGAAACACAAAATTACCTTTTATTTCTACCTCTTTTATTTCTTGCTGGGTTGAAAGATATCAACTTAGAGCAACAATTACAACAGGACATAAAATGTATAAAAAAGTCCAGATTATAGTAATAAAATAGAGGAAGGGAGGGGAGAATGAAGCTACACAGGAGCAAAGCTCTGCACAGTTGAAATTAATTTTGTATTCAACAAACTGTAATAACATAAGTTACAATGTTTACTGTCATCCCCAGGGTAAAAATTAAGAAAATTTAAATACATAAAATTTACATGCATATATAAATTATATATAATTATATATTACATAATCATACATTTCTATAGATATATACATGAAACTGCAAATCGAATTGCAAAGATAAATAAGAAAATGCCAACATAAGGTACAAAATAAAGTATTCTGTGGTGAAACAGAAACAAAAGAGGCATATAGCTATACAGAAAAACAAGTACAAAAAGGCAAGTATAGACAGCATGGATCCAACATGCCAATAGTCAAGTCTAAAGAAATGAATGGGCTTGTATACTCCAATCAAAATGCAGAGAGCTAAAAGTGTATTTTAAAATAAAAACATTCCAAAAGCTGGGAAATGACTTACTCACTATGAAAGTGTCTATTTTAAGCATGAAGACTTGAGTCTTCAATTGAGAAAGTGCCCTTACCACATACCTTCTGTGGGCACACCCAGGATACATTGCTTTCTCGGGGAGGGCCCAGCTCACCATGGGCAGTACCACCTCTGGGCTGGTGGACCTGCAGTAAGAAAGCAGGCTAAACAAGCCATAAGGAGCAAGCCAGTAAGGATTCCTACAACATAGCCTGTGTGTCAGCTCCTAGCTCCGAGTTTCCGACTTGACTTTCTTCAGTGAAGGACTATGATTTGGAACTGTAAGCTGAAATAAGCCCTTCCTCATGAGGTCACTTTTTTGGTGATGATTTTTATCACAGCAATAGTAAGATACAAACACTCTTTCTATCCACATGCTTAATGTAAGAGACATTAAACACAGCATTCCAATGATTCAAACAATAGATGTACAATAACTATAGAAAACAGATTACTAAGACAAAGACAGTTACTTAAAAAAGTAAAGGGGATTTTTTTTAATGATAAGTACATAGAGACAGAATGGAAAACAACAATTAAAAGTATATGTACACCTGAAAAACAAAGCAAAAACAGGCAGAATTGAATGAAGAAGCAGAAATTCAAACATTAAACTTTAAGAGAGTCAAACAAAATACCCCATACAATTGAGACAGGCCCAGTCAGCAAGTGGAAACAAGGTCCACCCAGTGCACAGCGTACAGGCCAAGACTGTCCAGGAGCCAGTGATGGAAGCGAGCCAGAGAGTCCAAACACAGAAGCCTATGCGATAACCTCATAAACTTGCAAGATTAGGATCTGGAGATGGCTGTGCAGATTACAATGCTTGACTCTCTTCTTACAGGATAGAACTGGAACTTGGTTTCCAGCACCCAGGGCAGGAACCTACAAGAACTGCCTGTTATTCCCATTCCAAGGGATCCCTTGAGCACTCAGCCCTAAAGGCATAATAAATGGAGTAAGCGTGTGCACACACAATGAATACCGAAAAAGAACTTAGTGAGTATACATCAATTAAAGAAGGTTATCATAAATAAGCAAGGGACCGAAGAAGAAAATAAAGGGCAGCTTAGAATACACTAAGATAAATAGAAATATAAAAAAGAAAACAACAAAACTCACATAAAGAGGGCCCAGGTAGAGAAGACAGGAGCCCTGCATCGCATGGCAGGCCCTGGCTAAACTCACCACCACCATGAAAGAAACTGAGAGTTGGAGAGAAATTCTCATGTGTTAGCATCTATACTTAAAAAGAAAACCTAACATTACCATCTTAAATGACTAGAAAAAGAAACAAAGCACAAAAGGTAGGAAAAGAATAAGGTAAAAAGCAGATCACTAAAATGAAATTTCAGAGAAAAAGAAAAAACAAACAAACTCTAAGTTGCTTACAAGAAAAGAGATCAAGAAAGTACAAATTCAAGATTATTATTGCGGAAGAGGGGAGAGGAAGAACAAGGGGACTAAAGCATGTGAGTGAACAAGGACTAAGACTAAGTTTACAACCATAAGAACTCTGAAAAGTACTATGTATACTGGCAATCTACAATTTGCACAAACCAAAAGAGCAAATGGTCAACTGGAGGGGAAAATAATTTAAAAAACATAAAATCCCGACTACCAAATACTTAGAAACAAATATATAATAAATATATTATAAATAAATACCTAGTGCATGTACAAGTTAATGCAGAACCTCAAAAACTAACCAAGAAAAATACAACTCAAATTAAAATTTGGTAAAGGGTGTGACTAATTATATTCTATAAAAACTATAAAAACAGACAATGAGCAAATTCAACATTAGTGTTCAGGAAAAATTACTCAGAACTTCACTGAGGGACACCCCATCCAAACCTACTAAATCAGCTATAACCTATAAAAGGTCATGTCAAGTGGGGTATACTAGCAGAGAGGGGGAAAAATGGTACGGCCATTGTGGAAAGCCGTTAGTGGCTACTGCAAACTTAAACACTGTTACTACAGGAACCAGTGATCCCATTTTCAGATAAAAATCCACAGGCTTTGAGAAGCTGGCACTCAAACATTATTTACACAGTTTACGGGAGAGTAAGCCATGGTGCTGAAAAGCCGTAGGAATCCAGAGGTCTGCAAAATGCTGAACGGATAAACTGTGCTACAGCCTTACATTGCGGCATTGGCCAGCCATAAGTAGTGTAGAGGCCGCATATAGTATATACGAAGTATATACATGTATATATAGTATATATAAAGATCATACCAAATAAATGGAGTCAAATATGAAGTGGCACATGCTATATTATCTTACTGGTATTCAATGTTCAGAATAAATAAATCTAGAGAAGGAAAGCAGATCTATTTTCAAATGGATCATACTGAAGCATACATGACACATACTCAACAGAGACAGAACCTACCTTATCACTCATTTAGGTATTCATTTCAGATTCTGCATACTGTGTATCACAAAAAAAATTAACTGATAAGTATGAAGTGTGTTAAGACAAGAATTTGGGCTACTCTCGAAGCAAATGTAAATTCAACGATAAGAAGGATTCAGCAAGAGAAGGTGACTGTGAGAAAGGGAAACTCAGTTTAGGAACATGTGTGCACACCAAGACTAACACTGATGGGATAAAGAATAAAGCTTGACAGCTGTCACAGCTTGTGAAGAACAGAGGAAACAGTGGGGAGATTGTGAATAAGATCTAAAGTTTCCTTTTAAAGAAATAATGGAAAATATGTTAGCAAACAATTCTGTAAGAACCAGAGTTCACTTGGGAGGAAACTCTAAGGTAGTGAATGCACCCACAGAAAGAAAGATTTACACGCAGAGTATTCAATTAGAAGGATCTAGCACTCCTGGGCAAGGAAAGCTGATACCAAGGCTGGAAAAGCTTCTGATCCAGAAGTAAGAATATACTTGGGGGCGGGGGGGGGCGGGGAGATAGCTATATCACAGACAACAATGTAAGAGAAACCAGATGCAATCAGCCAATCCGAGGACACTAAAGAAGCAAAGGAGTCACTGTCTAAATGTATGACATACAGAAAAGGGATGAATGTGTGCAAACTAGTATATGCCTATATATGCATATAATTTAAATTTAATACTTAATATTTAATGTATTCTAGCTAATAGCTACAGACACAGTGATGGACATTTTGGAAAATAATGAACCAATGCTTGTTGCAGGTCGGACCCTCTGCAGTGTTTCTGTCAGTGAACACAGAATGGTTTGTTTTAACAGTACTGTACTCAGTTAACTCAGCTCCTGATGTCCCTTTAAAGAGAGGAAGAGAACGGGAAGGATTCTCATACCATCCAATTTCTATGGCTGTGTTTAGACATTTTACCCCAGTTCATATCAGCCTTCTTTACTTCCCTCTCCTTAATATATTAAAAATAATGCTACCTGTTATTCAGAGTTCTCCTTTTATGCTTTCAATCATAAGATATACTAAAAGTCATAAAGCCATATATTAAAACAATGTGAGGCTTCACCCCTAAGCAGAAATGCGGGCGGTACTGCCTCCTGGAGCCTGTAAGCAAGCTGGTCAAGCAATCACTGTGTAAAACACATGACGATGCCACTGTGCTGCTTCTCCTTCTTTCACTGTGGTTCTAAACTCTCCAAGGTGAAGGACAAGGATGAACGGATCTAAAAGTAGGGGTCTCAATTAGGTATACAGCCTGAAATAACAATCATTGCCAATGGACAAAAATGACACCAACTTTCTTTCTTTAATTGGAAGATCTTTACTGAGTTAATACAGACAGCCTCCACATGGGTGGATGAACAGGGCTTTTTGGTACAAATGGTGAAGGAAAGAATGTAGGGTGCAGTGAGCAAATGGACAGAAGAGAAGAAACAGAGAGAGGACAGTGGAGGAGGAGAATGGGAGGGAAGCAGACCTGTGTGCTCAGAGCTCTAATATTCTATGGCTATGTATAATATTTTGCAAAGTAAAATTGACTGAGATGGAAGCTATTTTGCATGGTACAGTGGCGATGGCTAACAAATGAGAGTTTTGTGGGCTGCATGTGAGTCCCCTGCCTCATCTGCCACCCCTAATGACAGCAGCCACCTGCTGTTTTATTGTCACAGCTGGAGCCAGTTCACACTCCTTGGTGCTGAGCTCTGCCCATGAGCACCAAGCTCTCTCCTCGCCTCATTACTTTGATGAACTTTTTATGGTCAGCACCCATGAAGACCTCATCTAGGACTGTGCCACACCGACTGGCTTCGGGGAGCACTTTCACTTACATGAGGTGCTTGCACACTGGTACTGGCTGCTCACGGCTGCCAGCTAGTCCAGAAGCCAATGTACTGTACTTTTGACACAACAGAGCCCACAACAGGTAAAAAGGGCATGAAATCTCATACTGAACAATGTTCTTTTTTCTCGTGCTATAAAGATCATAGACTACACCATAATGAAGTTTTTAATGGACATGTTATTAGAGAAAACCTAATGTACTGTTTATGATTGCTCCCATAAAACTAAATTCTTTTCATTCTCTACAGACAAAAATTCATAGAAAAATTTCCTTTAGCTTTTCAAGTCAAAACAGATAAAATACAATAAAAAATTTATTTGTATTAATACATTAGTTTCAGTTAAAATTTTCTAATTTGCTTTTAACAAAAACATGCAGAAATGACTTAAAATTAAGCCAGTATTATATAATCCTGATGGTAGAAAGGTTGTTTGCAGACTGTCTTCAGAAGAAAACCCATTCTCAAACTTGCTGTAGTCAATGTATCAAATATATCCTATTTTATCAGAAATGTCACTACAGAGAAGAGATGATTTTAAAATCTTGGCATTCTGAAGAAATACTTAATTTTCTAACGCCTGAAAGCCATCATACACCTAAAAACAGAAAACGAAAGGAATCACTGAGTGGGATGCTGGCAGGTGAATTTTTTTTTCCAAATTCTGATCGTTAGAAGCTATTAAAATTTTCTTTCCTTGATTTGAAAATGCTACCCCGAATACATATGTGAGTACGTGAATACACTGTGAGTCATGGCTTGCTTTGTTTGTTCTGGGCGATACTGGAGACAAATCTACTGCTGAGCTCCATCCCAGCCTCCAGCTTCTGTGACAAAGGACTGGCATCACTAAGGTAGCTCAGGAGAGTCACTTGGTCCACACTGATCCTGCACTTGACTGTCCTGCCTCAGCCTCACCCAAACCAACAGAAGGTTAAAAATGTTCACCACAACCACTCTGAGGATTACAGTGACCACAACCACTCTAACTGAGGGTTACAGGGTTCACAACTACTCTAACTGAGGGTTACAGTGATCACAACTACTCTAATTGATGGTTACAGTGATCACAACTACTCTAACTGAGGGTTACAGTGATCACAACTACTCTAACTGAGGGTTACAGTGATCACAACTACTCTAACTGAGGGTTACAGTGATCACAACTACTCTAACTGAGGGTTACAGTGATCACAACTACTCTAACTGAGGGTTACAGGGATCACAACTACTCTGAGGGTTACCAGTGAACACAACTACTCTAACTGAGGGTTACAGTGATCACAACTACTCTGAGGGTTACAGTGATCACAACTACTCTAACTGAGGGTTACAGGGTTCACAACTACTCTGAGGGTTACAGTGATCACAACTACTCTAACTGAGGGTTACAGGGTTCACAACTACTCTGAGGGTTACAGTGATCACAACTACTCTAACTGAGGGTTACAGTGATCACAACTACTGTAACTGAAGGTTACAATGATCACAACTACTCTAACTGGGGGTTACAGTGATCACAACTACTCTAACTGAGGGTTACAGTGATCACCGCAACTATTATCTCATAGTGTCTCACGGATTTATTCTGTTGCCTCTTCTCTAAAGAATATATACGATACAATTTTTATGGCCTCATGTTAATACTTATCATTGATATTACAAATATTCTTTCCTAAATAAATACAGTAAAACGAATTTCATAGTGCTAATGGGCCTATTGAACTTTAGCCAAAAACAAAACAAAACAAAACAACAACAAAAAAAATGACCAAACTTAAGCTTTGTTCTAAATATACACTGCCAAAGAGAAAAAAAAAAAAATTAACAAAAGAATGTCAAGACTCACCATATTAGTTTATGTGCTGCAAACTAGGTATTCTTGAACACCAATGAATATATCAAATTTAAAAACAATTATTAAATTCATGCACATCTCTGCTGGAAACTAATTCACAAACACAGACATACCGTACAGATTTCAGTATAACTCAGTGCTTTCTAAATGCTGATGATCTGAAGATCCTGGAGGGGCCTGGTCCCTCCATGTGCTGTCTATTTACATTTGGGTATACTGACAGAGACACAGAGACCCTCCTGGAGCCACAGGCAGGGTACACCTCAAGAGCAGATCCCATATTTCTGAAATTCTGCTGAGCTTGTGTATTTTCTTCAGCAACAAAAGAACACTTCAACTAATCATTCGTAGAACCTTATTTTTACAAAAAGAAAAAGCAGTCGTTGGTTGAATTAGTAACATTAAACTCATTATCAACTGCATCATATCAATATGAGATCAAGTGTTCTGGTTTACAAATCTTGCTTTTCTCTAGCAAACAGTCTGCAAATACTAAATTCACATGCTTTATGAATCCTATGTAGTTTCCTTCAGGAGATAACTAAAGGCAAAAAGCTTCATTTCATAAACTCAGTATTCTAGTTTATTTTTAAATGGACAAACCATTAACTGGTAATTATTTTTCTCTCTTTGGCATCGGGAAAGGAAAGGAAATAACTTTATAATCACATAAATGAGAAGACCTAGAAACAGGTGCCAGGAAGAAAGTGAAGCATCTTTTAGTAGAGCTGACACCCACCGCTACAAAACGACCTGTGGCGGTGGCTACAGACGAGCTAATGAATAGAGAGCCCTTCTATCAGGCGGAGTCCTGAGCGGACGCGTCAGTACAGCAGCAGACAGGCAAAGTTGTTTCCCTGATGGCACAAGACTGAATTCTCATCTCTCCTACATGCCCCCTCCCCAATGCTTGCCACCTGCAGCACATTTCAGTTGCACCAATGAAAAAGTATAGTGAACTAACAGCAAACAAGCACGCAAAAACAGCAATTCTGTCTTATTACTGTTTTGGGAAAAATACAATTGCTGTTTAGATGATCGTGGCTATTCTGATTGGGGGAAACACTGACAATGATGTGAAGACAGAGGGCCTGTCATTCACTGTTGGAGGGGATGACAATTGCTGCAGCCACTCTGGAAGCTTGTATGGAGAATCCTCAAAAAAAAAAAAAAAAAAAAAAAACACGGAAGTTAAAAGTGTTTCTGACTCACAGATCAACTACAGCCCTCCTTTAGCAATTGCCCCAAAGGATTCAATACCTTACTCCACAGATATCTGCCCATAAATGTGCATGGTCCACAGGCTATGGGGATGGGCAGAGGCTTTAAGAGGGAAAGTATGGGTTACAGGTGAAATGAACTAGGAAATGGAAAAATGGCAAGGAGAAACAAACTAGGGCGAAGTGAGGCAAGTCACTGCAGGTAGAAAAGTAAGGTTGAGAGAACATTACACCAAGGTTGCTCGAGAAGGCCTCAAGAAAGAGCATTCTTTTATAATTACCTAAAAGTAGACCTAATTTGTGTAAGTCTACGTAAGTACAATGAATGTATACCTGTAACAGCTTTTTGTTTGTTTGTTTGTTTATCTATTTGTTCTGGAAAGAGAGGCTTCTTTGGTAAGTAGCTTTAAGGACGGTAAGCTTCTTTGGTAAGGGATGGTAGTTTTCCTCATCTGTGCTTGTAAGGATAATATTTAGAATGTAGTAAGGAAATGTGCTATGTGGCAATAGTACATTCTTCTCTCATCTCGGTGACCTCACTAGCCCTGGGAAGCTCACTAGATTTCCAGTACTGGGCATAATTTCTCTCCTGTTGAGTGGGCTTTATGCCCAATTAGTTGGTTTTCACTGGCATATGCATGCCATTCATACACTTTTATGCATATCTTGCCATGCTGGTAATTTTATGGTTAATAGGCATTGCAACTGGGTTGAACTATTTAATTGTTTCCATCACTTGGCACTTTGCAAGGTTATTTTCTGTTCTACAGAGGGTAGATGTCAGAGACTTTCAGCTCAGATTTAGCGTGAGTCATCTGAGTCAGTCTTGTGTCCTAGGTGTACAGTGTCTTCAGCAAGGGGTTGTACAGGCAACCAGCTTCATGAAGACATGTTCATATAAGTGTATCATATACACTATCTCCACAACTCACCCTTCCCCTCTCTCCCTCCTCCCATCATTCCCACTTATTTTTCCCAATCACTTCTATATTTATGCCATATATAAATATACATATATATATATATAATGTTACATATCTATATAAAATCTAGTATCCCAAAACGAGAGAAAACATTCTTGTAGGGAACAGAATAAATCAAAGGATGTCAGTAATTCAGCAGAAATTACTCTGTGCTATTCATGAAATTTTACTATACGAACCAATCCAACTACACACATGCTCAAAATTCTACTTGAGTCCAAAATCCAAAATTAAATGTAGTTCTACAAACATTTTATATATAGTTTAAACATCTACTCAAGAGAAAAAGCCAATATTTAAATTTTCTATGCCATAAACTTAATGTAATACTAATAATGCAATAACTTGGTGGCATTTGAAGTACAACGTTCACGTAAAACACTCCAAAACCTGTTTACTACACCATTAACTATTGTGTAACCTTAGCTACTATATCATCATCCATGATCGTACAAGTAATTAACAAAAAACAAAATACAACAAAAAGCATGCTAGGGTAAAGGGTAAATTAGAAAAAAATAACCTTTGAACTTTGTACTACATAGAAATAATAAAGAAAAAAGATAAACTATATGCATTAAAAGCTGAAAGTAGTAACAATAAAGGAAAATTTTTAAAAATAAGTTGAAAGTTTGGGAGTGGAGAGATGGCTCAGTGGGTAACAGCACTGTTTCTTCTTCCAGAGGACCTGTGTTCAATTCTCAGCACCCACATGCCAACTAAAACAGTAACTCCAGCTCCAGGGGATTGAATACCCTCATACAGACATACATGCAGGCAAAAAACAATACACATAAAATGAAAAATAAAGACAAATAAATCATTATAGAAAAACTGAAAGTTCACTGTGATCATCACTAGCCAACAACATTCACTTGAACTATTAAAGTTTTACTGTAACTACCAGATATCCATGAAGATCTTAATAATCTGAAAATAAATATGGAAACTAGTAAATAAAGGCAAGTAAACTATTGTCAAGATCACCAACATACTTACATTAGAAACAAATCCATTTTTGCTTTAAAAAAGATCATTCTATTGAGTTTGAAAATACAGCTCTATCCAAGTCCACAGAAATCCCTGGCTCTTAGAAAAGAAAGCTAACTGTAAGCTCAGGGCAGGTAAGATCTCACAAGCCCATCCGACAGAGCCTTTTAAAGCTGCATGCAGTACATGATACTCCACAATAATGCTAGAAATATAAATTCCAAAGAAAATAGCCTTAGCAAAGTTCCTAGCTAAGGAGGAAAGCAAAACCGTAACAAGTGGGGCTCTGTTTCGCTGAAGACAAAATATTTGCAGGGTACTATTACCAAAATTGCAGAGATGATATACTGCCGAAAGTCACCAAACTGAGGAGTTTCACATCAGAGGTTAAAGTGAACCCATGCAATGAGAAACAAGAGCCAGAATTTGAGCTAATGGAGCAAAATCCCAAAACAACAATAGATGTCTTCTTTAGCACATTACAGTAATTTAACACACAATATTTACTTGATTCTGAGACACTATCAATTATGAGATAAGAAGTTGATTTAATAACAGTTTAACAAATGTAAAAAAAAAGAAGTTGCAACTAACTCCAAAACATATTACAATTTCAAAAATGTTAAAATATGAAAAACTATCTTAACAACAGGAAGTCTAAAATAAATCATAAAATACTATTTCTAAAGCTAATAGACATGATATAAAAACATCTAAGAAAACAAATGTACCAAATAAAGCTCAAGTCATAGAATAAAATTTCTTTCACAACATTTTAAATTGCAAGAGGTTATTTCTTTAAAAAATACCCGTAAGAATACCAATTAAGGAACTTCACAGATCCTAGCACACTGACAACTCCTTAGGGTTTCAGGCCTACCAACCCTAAAAGGGAATGTTAGATACTTCAAATTACAACTTTTGATAGTTCTTTTCTGATTAACTAATTTAACTCAGGGAATCTATTTTATGAATTATGACATGTAGACATTATCATATTTCCTCACAAACAAACCAAACATTAAAAAATTGAAATACCTTCTACACAAACACACACACACACACACACACACACACACACACACACGCACGCACATACCCTGAAGAATAGATAAGGACTATCCAAGCAACATTCATGTTCTTTCCACACAAATGTCAGACAAAAATCAAAGTGTCACCAGCACACCTGTAACAGTGATTTTCCACGCAGTCCCGGGAAGGTAACAGCCACAGTGCCCTTCCTTGGAGGGCCTGTAACTTCTTTCTTCTCCAAGTTTTTCGAGGATAGTCTAGATGGCCAAACTGCCCACCACAAGTCACTCTCGAGTGCTCCAATCCATGCTGCTCACAGACTCCATCAGCAGCTTCTCTTGCCTAACATCTCTGGAACCAACATTCTGTCTATCTTTGCATTTCCCTTACTTACGGTTCTGTCACCTAGTGACAAAACTAAATTCCCAAAGTATCCTAACTGCTCACAAAGTCAAATAAATAGATATACACTAAAGACTTACCATGTATTGGAGAGTCCCAAATATTTGTATGCAAGCTTCAGTGATTATGAACTACAATAGTTAATAATAATAAAAAGATGTCTGCACAGGAATGAAACGTCCTGCTCTCTAGTATAATTTAATTTAAAAAAATTAAACAGATGAACAATGTGACATATTGTAGTTACAAACTATAAAGAAGCAAAAAAAAAAAAAAAAAAAGCGTATTGCCTTGTCATTCACATGAAAGTAACATAATGTAGTCTACAGAAAAAAATTTTTGATGCTTTCATTTGTAACACAGAATTTTAAATTTTAGGTTTTATAAAAGGAATCTTACAATGCTAATTTTAAAAAATCAAGTAACAACAGAGGATGATTCAAATTATATCTGAAAATATTATTTTGAGCCAAATAAAATTGCAGGTCTTTTTTTAATTTTAAGCATGTAACATCAGAAATTGCATGTCTTAGTCTCACAAAGACACTTGCTTTATCTCTTATTTTCACTAACTTTAAGGAAAGGACAAAGACTTCAGTTTCTTTTAGACTTAACTTCTAGATGACACCGTCTTTTTATAATAGAGAAAGTCTTCTTAAATATAACATTACTGAAGCAAATTGAGGATTTCCTTATAGGACTGGGATATGGCTCAGGATGAAGTGCTGACTTAGCAAGTTGGAGGGCTGGGATTTTATCCCCATGACTGAAAAAATTTGGGGGCAGGAAGGAAGGAGAATTTTCCTCATAAAAAGCATCTCTTGAGGACAAAAACATTTCTCAAGTCATCCAATTTTCACTGCTGCTAGAACTATAGAGAATATGAAGCAAAAAAGGAGGAAAGGAAGAAAGAAAAAAAATTTTAAAAATTGAAAGCTTTGATCAACATGCATGGATAAAAAGTGAATGCTATTAATACCGAACAGATGCTCTCAAAATTGTTCTACCGATCAAGAGCACGTCAAGAGTTCTTCCACTGTCTTATCCTTGCCCACTTCATAAAGGACTGTAGGCAGAAGCTATATATCTTGAACTTACTAAATCTGTCCCGCTTCTAGGTTTTATCTTCCAATCCTATAATATTATATAATTACAAAATCCAGCTAAGCAGTTTCCAGGTGTCACTGGCATCAGCATTCAGGAAAGTGAGGCGAGGGATTCCAAGCTCCAGGCTAGCATGAGCTACAGAGTGAAACCTTGGTTCAGAAAACAAACAGCGCAAACAAATGGAGCATCTACAGGGAGGTTTATAGCCCATAAACAACAACTGTCCTCTATCACAGAAGACAGGCTCCTTCCATGCCAAGGATTCCTCTGTTGCATAGTGATTTTGTAACATGTATCTGAAACCAAAGTTAACTGCAGCAATGTACTCATCAGACACAAAAAGCGTAAATATCCTTCCTGATAATATATAAACATACATATGTGCATTATATGCAGAACATAAGCAAATATATTTACTCCTGTAGATCAAAGGCCGGGCTAAATGCTAGATAAGCATTCTTCCACAGAATGCAAATTATATGCATGCATACAGAGACAGATGCAGACTCTGTGACTACACCCCACCACACTGCCCTCTAAGTGTACAAATTAGTACTCAGACTCGACACTTAACATAGGCTAACATTCTTCCACTACTGTTGCTGAGACAGATTATATTAACATTTAAGTCAGATCTGCCCTTCAGTATATTCCAATCCAGGAAAGTAAGGACCTGCATGCTATTCAACTTGTTTGAGTGTGTTTTTCTATTCCTATTTGTGTAGCTGCTACACATTTACTATATAACAAGTATCTGCACTTGGAGACACTGACATGCGATTGTACGCATCAATACATACGTACGTAAGTATCCCACATGACCATAAAGAAAACATTTACTCTGTTGTAGTGATATTCACTACGCTGCTATCTGATTTCCTATTATCTGCTGGCTGCCTAGCAGCAACAGTCTTGGCACGGTAGTTCCTCTTTAGCATCACTTGAGACATGATGATCTCAATCTTCCCGTGACAGTGAAAACTGGCAGCCAAACACTTAAGGTGATACAAGACAGGATCTTAGCTGTGTATCCTGCAAGGTAAATGACCCTGATAACTGGTACTGAGTTAATATAAGAATCTTAACTATAGTTCTATTTGCACTGAGTAGGAGAAGCTAGGAGAGATCTTTGGTTTGCAACATGGATGTTTTGTTAGTACAGGGCTCTCTAAAGTTCACTGGTTTGACTAGTAACCTTGCAGCAGAAAAGCATCAGGAAACAGGAGACCAATACAAGAGATTCTTGAGTCAATTTCCCTAAGCCTATGGATGGTCTAAAGTTCATTTCCCTAAGAACTCTATTTCTTGTCCCCTAACCCCAAACCTGTCATGGAACTGAGATAGCAAAGACGTTTTCTATTATTTCATTCACTCGATTACATGCAGAAATAAGAGAATGTGGTTCATATATTTACAGTTTTTTGGGTTGAAGTAATACACATTTGGTAGATAGAACCTAACAGGAGACATATACAAATATACATAAAAATGAAAAAAACTGAGGATACCTCAAGATAGCTTTCCCTAATCCCAAGAATATGCCTGTTTACCCATTTTATGAGGGCCTTTGCTAATATTATGAGACTAAGTACTTCCAGAATGATGGTATAACTGGCTTATCTGGGTGGAACTTAAACTCACTATTTTTACTAGTGTTCTCCCAAGAGAGGCAGAGGAAGAACAGACCTAATTATAAGAAAGGACACAAAAGAGGAGAGCAGGGACAGGAGTTATGATGTCAAGGGCTCTAGACAACGAAAGGGACAAGAACGGATTCTGCCTTAGAGACTCCAAACGGAAATAGTACCACTAATTCTGATTTCTTACTACTGATTTCTGCATTCTAATTAAACATGCATGAAGAATATCTTCGGTTGTTTTAAAACATCAGGTCTAGTTAAGTACCTGGGTTTTCTGGAAGAAATAGTAATAGGATCCTTTCAGACGCAAAAACCTCAAGATCTTATTCATGTGGCATCCCATTTCCCTATGACTGATGTGTATCATCTCTTTGACTTTAAGTCATCCCTAAATCTCCTGTATCACTTAAGACATTTGAGCAGTTCTTTTTGTTTCACAGATGCAAAGGAACAAGTCTGTATATGCTCAGTGCAAATATAACTTACTTATTCCCAATGTTTTCAGTCCAAGGTAGGCTAAACCAAGACACAGAAACTGAACACACGGCTAACTCTCAATGTAACAATGTATGAGCCTCAGAAAGTTAATAAAACAAATTTGCCACAAGATTTTGGCATATTTTGAACTGAAGCTCGACAGTGAGTATTATAAAACAGACATTACTCTGAATAGGAACAATTCAGCTGTGAACTTGTACTGTTTGCATATAGACTTTTCTTTAAGTAAAATCCTAAGAATATAAAAAAAGGAGTTGTTCTAAAACCATTCAGTTTGATCTTATATATCACATGTATGTTCTTTATCCTAAAATCCTAAAACGTATTTGACTTCTTTGTAAGTTTCTTAATTGTTCTGAGTCCCATGCCAGATGATTTTCCAGACTGTTCAGTGAGTCTGGCTTTCTTCCATGTGGTCTCCTACCCTCCCACCCAGCTGAAAAGCTCAGCTTTCATGGGATACGAAGGGAGAGGAGTCCATAAGTAAAGGTGCTCACTTTAATGCCGGAAGGTTGGGGGCCGATTAATCTCTAGCATACAACCATGTGAATATACACATTTAAATACTATGCTGAAATAATAACCAGACATAAGTCACAGCACTAGGAAGACAAATTTTTGAAGCAATAAGAAATATTAAACAGGGAACCTATACATACTAGGGCAAGAAAATAAAGTACCCCCACTATAAGAATAGAAAACAAGAAGCAGCTAACACTGAGATATAAAAATTCTTGCTGGTTAGGCAGGCAGTAGTGGCTCATGCCTTTAGCCCCAGGACTTAGGAGGCAGAAGCCAGCAGATCTCTGTGGATTCGAGGTCAGCCTGGGCTACAGAGCAAGTTCTAGGACAGTCAGGGTTACACAAAGAAAACCTGCCTTGATGAAGGGGTGTAAAAATTGTTTCTGGTCAGCAATGAATGAATTGTCTTCCTGTTTTTTTCACTAACACTCATGAAACAAAGTACCACGTTAAAGACATATAAAACAACCCCATATGTGATTATGACACGTTAACCATGAGTCTCAGAGAACACAATAAGGGCTGTAGAGGTAGCCCAGTGAATAAAGGCACTTGTCACATCTGACAGCCCGAGTTTGACCTCTGGTACCCACAGGTGAAAGGAGAATTGATTCCTACATGTTGCCCTCTCCAAATGTGCACCATGCCTCATAAATGCACATGGGAGCCCATATATACAAATGAACAAATGGATTTTGTTTTTAAATAATAAAATGAATCAAGTACCATGAACTGAATTTACAAAGAATGATATCATCATATAATTCAAATACACTACAATGGTCTAATGTAAAACTTCAATTCTTCAAATTCTTTTACTCTCTATGAATAAGAAATATGTAACCCAAAATAACAACTATTTTGAAGAATGCATGTGTTTAAAAACTTCTGAAATTTTATTTCTTTCATAAAAGCTCAGGTATCATTTCAATTTTCCTTAAGCAAAATTACAGCTTCCAGACACGTCCAAAAATAAGCTCAGAAACGGTCAGCACTCACACAGGCAGGATGAACACCGTGCTTAAGGAAGCGCTTTGGAGGACGCTACAATGTGCAGCTTCGCTCCTTGCTAACTGAGCCATAGAGGAAGAAGCACGAGGTGATGGCTCGGCCCATAAAGCATCGAGTTTGTAATCCATTCTTATGCTCTACTTTTATAACCACTAATTTCCTAAATACAAATGGCTTCACCAAATCAAAGCAATCATTCAGAACTCTATAATACACCTACATTTTCATAAACCTCTGAATGCTCACAATATAAAGCAAAAATTTCTGTATGATTAATAATTAAAATTATAAATGCCAATAATTGTCTTTAGAAAATATATGACAATCTAACCAAAAATCTGAGTATCATATTATAACAAGAAGTATGCAATTAATATTTTCTGACTCCTTCAGAATATATGCCTTATGACATATCTAAATATGTGAGTTTTGTATATACATGTGCAGGAAAGTGCACAAACAGATACCTGAGTTTCACTGCTGAAAACATGTATCTAAAGGAAAACGTGAGAAATAAGATGGTAGCATATGGTGTTGACAAATAACCAAGTAAGGTGAATACTTAAGAATAAAAAATAACCATGATCACTTAATACGCAGGTACACATAAAGTCCTAATTATGTATTGATTAGCTTAGTTTTTTAGTAAAACGTGAGAGTGTATTGCATTTCTCCAGAGTCAGAGTGCTGAAAAAACTACATAGATAGACCATTACCATTGGGTGAATTTATTTTTCCCAAAAGTGCTAAAGATATGCAAAATTTTCATTCTTTGGAGTTGCTCAGTAAATGATTAACATCAGCTCTGCTCATTATCTCCCATAACAAAACTTCCCTAAAAACAAATAAATCAAAAATGCCTCCACTATTCCTTATTAAATAAATTAGAGACCTATTCAGTGGCAGCAATGATATTTTAAAAAGCTTGTGCAAGCTCATTGTACAATTTTATTATGAAATCCCATTTGATAAAAGAAAAAAACTTATTCAATTTCAATGTAGTTTTTATTAGCAGGACTGGCTTCTCACTATTTGATGAAACTTTCTAACAGTAACATTCCTAAAAATTGCCAGCTCTGCACAGCAACAGCCTGCAGCTGCTGCTAGCTGGAAGCAGAGACTTGTCCCAGGCACTCTGAGGAGCTGAACCCATTCTTACACTGTAACGGAAATGTACAGACAGTGACAGCTGCTAGGAGCTAGCACAATGTTATCAGGGAAGACATACAAGAACACTTAGATCAAATAAAATGTAATTCCTGACTTTTAGAAAGTTTGAATTGAGGTAAGTTGTAGAAAATAGTCCATGCTTTCCTTTTGACATAATACCTGCAATCCCACACAAAATAGATGCAATAAACGCACCTAACCAAATGACCCTGTGTTAAATAAAACT
Source organism: Meriones unguiculatus (assembly GCF_030254825.1). Taxonomy (NCBI): domain Eukaryota; kingdom Metazoa; phylum Chordata; class Mammalia; order Rodentia; family Muridae; genus Meriones; species Meriones unguiculatus. The sequence goes on along the minus strand of NC_083350.1, from coordinate 5,681,461 downwards.
AGCCAGCAAGTACCAGCTTTATCTGTACTACCAATGTTTAAAGAAAACTAAGTAGAGAAACAGTACTAATTATGCAAAAATGTTAAGAGAAAAATTAATGAAGTGATAAAATTGCATTAATTTAAAGTGAAAAAAAATCAATGTATTCTAGACAGTCCAGAAAGACTGAAAGCTAAAATCTAGAAAGCTCCAGTGAGTCAACCTATATTTGATTCCCACAATCACTAAACCCATTTTCTTTTATGAATGACAAAAGTTATTATAGTAGAAGATCTAGTGTAGGAAATACTTTATAATTATTCTAATCCTGCCATTAGAAGTGACCTGAAAAATAATTCTATGTAAAAGATTTCTACCATTTCTAAAACTGTTCACAAAATAATTCAATTCAAAACACAGTAAGTAAGCTTTTTATTGCTATACTCTAAAAGATTTTTCTTGGAAGTAAAAAAGCATGTAAATTAAGGTGACTGAAACATGCTTTCATCTAGCAGAGTAATATGGTAGCTATTCATCACCTGCAGTCATAAAGCACCAGGTCTCGTCCTTAGCATATTCTAATGACGCCTATCATGCAAATGAGAGTGACCTTTTCCTTGCATTCTGCAAGTTCACATTTATTCCAGGAGTAGATAGAGTTTGCCAATACAAACTAGCCACAGACTGCGTAATTACTGTAATCAATTAGTTGTTAGTGTCGTTCTGCTCATTCTCAGCTAATGTCAACTCAGCCATTTTGAGAGAGGCAGTCCTGACAACAGCTTTTCTCTTATTATTTTTTAAATGCAGGAGAGGGGAAAAAAAAATAAAGGATACACACAGACTTCACAATATGGCTGCAAGGCTGTGTTCCTCCCCAGTGATGTTAAGATTCAAGACGAAACTCTAAAGTTGGTAACAAAGACTTCCTGGCAAAGTTGCTTATCCTTAAAATGACATTGAAGCTTTCTGCCTGTACAATTAAAACATTAATATTTAAATATTTAAATGAAGGACACTCTCCTGTGCTGCAGTTCAGACTTGGTAGAACTTGGGCCTTCTTCTCAACGGTTGAGTAAACAGGCCATACCCTCTGTTCAGAAATAGTCTATTCTGCAGACAGTTATGGATAGGAAACATTACGGCAGCCGGTAATTAAAGTAAAAACTAATACTGTCTCAGAGATGGGGAGTTTTGTAAAAGAAAATCATTTATCACGGCTTACTGTTCTCATCACTGAAATGAATTTTCTTTCTTTAGCACAGTTTAAAATATCCATTTAAAACTAGCATATTTGCTATGAAATGAGGTCCACTTCCTGCTCTTGATGGTATTAACTAGTATCAGTAGAACAAAAATATTATACATTTAAGAAAATACTGTACATTTATGACCACAGAAAGCCTTGGATTAAAACTGAGAGCACCAAAAATAACAACACAAAGCTATTATATCACAAAACACCCACACATACATTCACACACGAAAGAAAGAAAGAAAGAAAGAAAGAAAGAAAGAAAGAAAGAAAGAAAGAAAGAAAGAAAGAAAGAAACTACAAGATTATTTTTGCAAAACACTGTGGTATTTAACTTCATTTTATTGCTTTAAGTATTTCTTAAAAGAACTAAAAGAAAATATCTTCTCATCTGCTGGTTGCTACTAATAAATATTAATATTATATCAACTACTGTACCTAACAATACATCAATAAAAATCAGAGGTAGACTTTGTTTCTGCAATATGAAATACTGGGTAACTAAAATAGGAAACTAATAAATTTGTAACACACAAAAGGAAACCACTGCTCTTGCAAAAATAAGTGAATTTGTGATATAGTAATGTTAACACTTAAGGAAAAATAATAGAAAATTTTACATGATATTATCAGAGATGAAAGAAAGCAGCAAAAAGATATGTCAATCCTGCTTTTACATGTCTACCTGGAATACCTAAACTCACATTATCTTTGAATTAATATATTCCTGGCTTTTTATACTGGTATATACACCTGTCAATGTGTGTACACACACATAACATATATATACACATATCTACATACACACATATCTACAAGAGCACATTTATATGCCAGATGAAGATATTCAGTTTTTTCTATTTGCTGTTACGTGAACAGATTAACCTTAAAGCTATGAATTGGGACTTTTCCCAGAACTAAAAACATTTCCTCTGCAGAGGACTACTATAATGAAGTTTTTTTAACCTTAAAATTCTGGAATCGCAGGGTATAGTGGTATAGGCCTATATTTCCGGCACTCTAGAAGCTGGGTCTGAAGGATCACAAACTTGAAGGCAAACAGAACTACAAGAAGAGGCCCTGTCAAAAAGGAAACTGTTAGAAAAAAGGAAGGAAGGAAAGAAAAAAGGAAGGAAGTGAGGGAGGGAAGGGGGGAGGGAGGCAGGAAGGGTGGACAGAAGAGAGGGAGGTACAAAAAAGGAAAGATTTTAAAAAGTCAGAAACATGCTCAATGACTTAAGTTATCACAAACATAAAGAAACTGAAAATCTTGGAAGGCTAATTGCAGTACAATGCCCTACTTTTTCAAAGGCCCAAATAATTTTACAGTAGGGGAGCAATCTAGTAGCGATGAGCAGAGGCGATCAAAGATTTACTGGTTGCTTCTGCACAGCACTGAAATCAGCCACCTCCTCGAGCATCAAACACATACAACCTGTCGACATGACACAGAGCCAAGTGCACAGAGATCGCTCTTTTCATCCTTGTCAGAAGAATAAGCCAGTGCGGGTCTCTGACAGTTACCGAGAAGGGACAAGAACACACAAGATGAGGAAGGGGAATAACCACCAGCAGATCTGCAGGGCCTAAGGCTTCTCACAAAGGCAGATGCCAGGAAAGGAACAGAAAGCAGTTGCTCAACTTGTCTCCAGGAAAAGGCTAACATGAAATGCTTCAGGAGAGATGAAGCTAACGGAACACTGCTGCTCAACTACAGGATGATGTCTTCATGGTAAACACTTAAGACAACTTGTGACCAAAGTCCCGTTACGACACTAATTGTCCATGAAAGCTGACCTGCAGCAAAGCAGCACTGTTCAGTTCCAATAGAGCGGGTTCTCAGGGATTAACATGATTGCAGATGACAAAAGACATTCACATATCAGCAGAGCCTGAAAACAGGATTGCTGTGGAGTCCTCTGAGAAGACCCTTCTCAGACCTGTACCTCAAGAATACAAAAACAAACCAAACTTACAGTGGCGGATTTCCTACACTTCACAGAAACTAGGACAAATCCAATGATGAAAAACTGACACAGAGAAATGAAAATAACACTTTTAAAGTTCCATTTGCTTACATTAGAAGAAAAACTAAGTTACAATAAAAACAAATAACAGTGAGTTTCTAGTCACATATGACAAATGAATGATGTAATGATAAAAGTCTTTCAGTTTGTTAAGAGTACTTAATATAGAAAAAGGTTTAAGCATGTATTAGATATTATAATTTATAGTTATTACAGCACTTCAATATTTTCTATAAGCTAATAAAGTGGGTGAAGTTCCTTTCTAAAGCAGTAATTCAAAACCACATTAGGTGATGTTAAATTAAATTGCTTATTATATGTTCTATAAAAACCATACAGACCGAAACAATTCTCTACAACTAGTTAACAGCTGATAGTATGTTAAGAGGTAAGGTTATTTTTTTCATGCAGCTGAGGAATGTGTTGAATAAACCATGACCTAAACTGGGTGAGTAGCACAAGTCTGAAATCTGGCACTTGGTAGTGGAGTGATGAAGATGAGTTCAAGGTCATCCCCTACACAGAGTTCCAGGCCACCCTAGGACACCAGTCCCTGTCTAGAAACACAAAACATCAGTCTATTTAGAAGTCAAATTTGGAACAGTTTCAATGTTTAGAATCAAACAAACAGAAACAGAATAGAAAGCTAAGCATTTAATTTTTCAGTGGGTTTCAAAATTACTTTATAAAGATTGAATTTTCCAAAATGCATTGAACTATAGCCAGTGATATGTTAAATAAACACACAGAAACTGGAGAACATTGAAGTAAGTGTGACTGCCACAGCCCAGAAACCTTGCTGTCTTACAAGAGCCCAGCAGACTTCAAGTCTGAGGAAGACAGGCTCTGCACTGTAAGGACGAAGAACATGAACCAATCAGCAGTGCTTGGAATTAAGATTTTCTGACTTAAAAAAAAAGATTTTTCTGACTCCATTCCTCTCACTATCTACTAATTAAAAATGTGTTTGCATTTCATGAGTTTAACCTTAAAAGACTCGGAAATTCATTCCAGGAAATGAGGAAAGACCTGCTTTTAGAAAAGTGGATGGAGCACTTTGCTTGATTTAAATGAAATACAATAAAGTACTTAAAAATACTTATGAACTGGCCAAGCCATGAAGGATCAGAGCATAGAATCCGATGGCTCAGCTCTATGAGGGCATGACTTTCCTGAGTTAAAACAAGAGAGCACTTCTCAGCGAAAGGCAAGCATAGGAACTTAAAACCACTAGACAAATTTTATTATTGCAATTCTACTAACAGTTCTCAAAAATCTTTCATTTGTATTATAGTTGCTTGAATCAAGAGATTGATGTCTCAAAAGTTCAGGGATTTTGTACACTTAATTACAATATATTTGGGATTTATAATGTATATAAAAACATCAGTATTGCTTTATATTCTAGGTATCTTCTAGGTATGAATTCATCAGAAATATTCTGCCTGGTTCCAAAAAGAGGTAAGGAAGAAGGGGGAGTAACTTATATTAAGATTTAATATTAAAACTATAGCAATGTAATAATTTTTATAAGGTGCTTGCAATTCAAAAGCATGAATGTACAAACTACTCAGGGAAGCAAAACTAGAATGTTGTTAAGCCAAGCTGGCAAATGATTGGAAGGGATGTTTGGACATCTGTCCTAATGAATATACTTGATAACAAATTAACCAAAATGTTCATTTTGGTTCTGATAAAATAACAACATTCCTTCTATAACACTAAAGAAACCTTTGGACATTAACAAAGAATCTATTTTTAAAATAACAGTAATTGTAGTCAAAGATTAAAGTTACCAATGATCTCTGTAAAAGAACCTGAAGTTATGATTAAACAACCCCTTACATTTAAGCAATGCTGCACAAGAGGCCATAAAAGTAAAAAAAAAAAAAAAAAAAAAAAAAAGGTTGTCAGTGTCAGAAAACCTACAAGCACCCAAAGCCGCGCTACATATGAAGTGGATATAGATTTACAAAGGTACAAGCTCTGGTGACAAGCATAGCTACTTCAGAGAGTGAATGCCGCTCCTCTATCCAGAAGAAATATGGGATAAAACATGTCACGAAATTAATTTTTCAAAGAATGAGCATTTCTTATATTTTAAGACTAAGTAATAATGTAAAAAAAAGTCAGTGATTAAAAATTTTCCAGCAAAATATTGAGAATATGAGGAGCCTTATCAGAATATTGCTATGAGTAACATACATAACTCCTCAAATACCGACATTCCACAAGGTTCACTGCTTCTCCGCATGTCAGATGCCATGACCATGAACCCATCTACACTGAACCCAGGAACAGCACAGGCCTGCTGTGTCACAGAGTGCTTGTGAGGTGAATGCTGAAAGCAGCTGTATTTACAGTTAGGGCAGAGGATGTTATACTTAACTGCCTAAAGCCTGACCCTAGCTGCTCAGAGCTTCAGTGACACTGCATTTATTACAGGAAAAGTAAGATTCACCACTACCAAATTCTGTTAAACTGACTTTTCCCAGGGCTAGTAAGAATGAAAAAAAAAGATAGAAAAACAGGAGGACTAAATATCCATTGTGGCTATCAACATGTTTTTGTTTTGGTCCCAGGTGTGAAATATGGGACTGATTCAGGTGGTCCACAGCAGCAGACTATTTGTCTCATGCGGGCTCTGAAAGGAGCTTTTTGCCAGCTGCAGACAGTTTAAATCTGAGGACTCTGAAAGGGAACAATGCCAGAGAGCTCAGGGACTGTGGAGGAGCTCCAAGAAAGAACAAGGCTGCTCCTGATTCCCCATCCTGTCCCCAGTTGTTGTTGTGAGACAAGAAGTTGGAGAGCTCCTGAAACAAGGACTGGACTGGCTCCAAGGAACCTGACGACCCTGACCAGCAGGAAGTAGCTAAGAGAGCTGTGCCCCCTCTCTCACTACACTTTCTGTCTCCTACCTGGTGTCAGAGTGTTGGAAGGGACTTGGGTGAAGTAGCGAAAAAAAAGATAAAAGAAACGTAAATAAGAGTTTTTAAAAACTAACGCCAACAAATATGATCGAAGCAGGCTAGATTATTAGTATGAAAACATCATAGTGAAATCCACCATTTTATAAAATGAATATATGCTAATAAAAATTGCAACTCTCTCTCTCAGTATTACCAATGAAAACTGCCACAAAAATCATTATTTTTAATTTCAAACTTTATTACAATTTCTAAACACAAAAAATGTAATTTACTATTGTTTATATTTATACTGGATACAAAAACTCTAGATTTTCATTCTTAAGTTGTTAAGGATTGCACACTTCACTGTTTTGTGTATGTGGCTTCTATACACCACTGTTAATATTCTATTAATGGCCTTATATAACCCTAATTTCTATCCCACACACCCACACATGCTCCATGATCTTTTCACAACTACTAAATGATCCTATAACAAATAAGTGAGTAGACTAATCAACAGGGAAGAAAAACCCCTCCACAGCATCCAACACACATATCTTACTATCCAAACTATGTCTGGGAAAAGGCTCCATAAAAAGACTAGAACTAAGAGAGAAAGAGAAACAGAGACAGAGACGGGGGGGGAGGGAGAAAGAGGGGAGAGGGAGAGAGAAAAGGGGAACGGGAGAAGAGAGAGAGGGCGGGAGGGAACGGAATCACAACAGAGACTTACTACAGCAAATGTCTGAAATTTCTCCACTTGTCAGGATACCTTGGCTGGTCTGTGAAGAGCTGGCACTGCACATGGCTAGCAGGAAGTCAAGTCCCCTGTCCTCTGGCACCCACTGTCCCTGCACAGCAACACTTCTGTTAACAGCAATAAATTATCTCTACAACAAACGGCGGGCGAGAGGAGCTTGCAGGGCACTATAATGAATATTACCTCTTTCCAATCAATGTCTTCTCTGACACATAAACTAGAAAACATGGGGTGTGCTATCTTCTACAGAACAGAAAGGACAAAAATGTCACAGAATCTGGATTTTGGATTTGTATTAGTTTAAGCACAAGGTCTCATTTATCCTAGGCTGGCCTTGAATTCTTCTATTAACTAGTTCCCCATGGAGGTAGGCACTTCCACCTCCTGGTTGCTCCTGTTACCACCAGAAGCTACTAAACTGGGTTTATGTGGTCCTGGGGATCGAATCCAGGGCTTCCTGCATGCTGGGTAAGCATTCTACCAAGCCATCTACCCAATCCTATCTTATACACTGGCAATGAATTGGAATGGAAAGGCTACTCATCCATTTAGATTCTTTCTTTTTTCTTTCTTCCTTTCACTATTTGGTGTATGGGCATGATATGTTCTCATGGTTTCATGTCTTGCATTACCCTAGGTTGTTTACGTCTTACTCTTTGTGAACTTCTGAAGCTGCAGTGTGTTCCAATGCGGCACACAGCACACTTCTGTCCACGTGTCTTCACTTGCAAATGCTCACAGTGAGTCACTGGTCTGGTTCCAGGCCTCTGGCTTCTGCTGCACTACTGGATCTTCACCAGGACTCCTCCACGTCCTGTTGTTTCCCCGAGTCACGGAGATCCAGCAGCTTTGGATCTGCAGGACTGGCCCCTTAACATGCTCCAGCAGTTCACAGATGAGGTGGATGGTGGGCTGGGACAACTCAAAGCCTGGATCTGCCTGGAGTGGTAGCTGCGTTGGTCAGCTGAACCACACTGCAGGCTCTCCAACACTACCTGTTAGCTTACCCAATGATGCAGCCTGCAATGACCGGGACTAGCTCTCCAACCTGCCTCAGTTGGCAAGAAACAAGGAGAGCAGGGCATCTCTCCCACACCCATGCCACTTCACAGGAGACAATGGGCGGGGTCAGCTCTCCCACTCTCAGGCCCTCGGGGCCAGCTCACCAGCCACATCCCCTACACCAGGGTCAGTTCTACTGTGATGTCCAGGCGAGGTGCAAGGCCCACTCTCCTGGCCCCTCTTACTCTTTTTTTTTTTTCTAATTTTTTTTTCAGTTTTTTTTTATTTTTTTTTATCAGTTACATTTTATTAACTGTATCCCAGCCGTGTCCCGATACCTCATTCCCTCCCAGCCCCTCCCTCCCTCCCTCATCTCCACCGTGCCCCTTTCCAAGTCCACTGATAGGGGGGACCTCCTCCCCATTCATCTGATCCTGTTTTATCAGGTATCTTCAGGACTGGCTGCAAAGCCCTCCTCTGTGGCCTAACAGGACTGCTCCTCCCTTCGGGGGTGGGGAGACCAAAGAGCCAGTCATTGAGTTCCTGTTAGAAATAGTCCTTGTTCCCCTCACTTTGGGAAACCAATTGGTTACTGAGCTACCACAGGCTACATCTGAGTGGAGGTTCTAGGTTATATCCATACATGGTCCTTGGTTGAATGTCAGTCTCAGAAAAGACCCTGTGCCCAGATATATTTGGTCCCTCTTACTCTTGATGATCCCGTTCTTTTACCTTTTTCTAGCTTCATCTCTCTATTTGCACACATCACCACTCATTACTACTGTCCAGTACCTAGCTCTGGAAACTGCCAGGTACTATCCTGGTTCAATGTATACCTCCTTTTTGTTGTTGTTGGGTTTTTTGTTTGTTGGTTTCTGTTTTTTCAGCCTTCATCCAAGCCCATGCATCCTTGCACTTCTCAGATTTCCCATATATCTTAATCTGAGCCTCAACTCTCTAAACAATGCCCTCAGCTATCCACTTTGAACATGGACGCTGCCTTTAACTTGTCCATACCTCCTTAGCTGCCAAGTCCTGCAGCCCTGCTAGCATTATGGACCACAGTCCGCTCCCGTCACAGACTCTGTCATCCACCCTTATTCATCATCTCGTACAGTAGGGGGTGAACAACTAAAGCCCTACATCTCTCACCTGCTCCTCTTCTGCATGTTACACACTCACCACCGGCCTCTCCAGCATTTCCTAAGGTCCGGGCTGAGCTACTCATCTCCTCTGACAGCAATCCTCTCAGGATACTATGCTCATCAGCTTCCTGTCAAGGGCCCTTACCACCTGCCAGGGTACTTTACTCAGTTCCTTCCCTGGCTCATTTGTGCCATGCTGCTGCCTGCATCTCTCTTCTCACCTCCCTACCTATGCAGGCAAATCTTCATTATACACTGAAACATAATGAAGATATCAAAACCAGGATACAAAGTTTTTCTCAAAAATTTTTATCTAGTGTTGAAAATGTTTCCATACTGAAACACAAATAGAATGTACTAGCTAACAGGCTGCCATAGAATTATTTAATAAGCAGTGCAGATAAGATAAAACCTCCAAAAATTAAACACAAAACAAGCAACAACAACAACAACAAAAAAAAAAAAAAAAAAAAAAAAAAAAACAAGCAAGCAAGAGAAAAAAACCTAGCTAAGCACACTGGCCTCAAAGGCCAGCACAGGGCCCAGCTGTAGCGTGGAGAGGAAATGAGAACTGTTGACGCCGATCTTGTGCTTCCTTAAGTGCACTACTGCATGTGAACACGCACACACACCAAAAGAGAAGAAGTGGAGAAAGGCTCTTTCACATTGAGCACGTAAGTGTCCTTCTAAATTCTAGGTGACTCCATCTACATTAGAAGGAGATGAAGTTTAAGTATTAGTGTAACTGCCACTAGTAAAAGTAACCGTAACCCCACAAGTTTTGGCAAGTTACTATCAGTTTTAGCAAACTTTTTGTACTGAAGAGAAGATACAATCTAGCAAGCATGTTGATACCCAGTGAGGTCAACAAAGAAGAAATGACACAAGGAAACACAAGTTAAGAGCAATGGAAATAAGAAATGGGAGTCTTATTAAAATTGTTTTAAGAGCTGTTTTGCTAAGTAAATAAACATACTTTAAAGAAAAAAAAACATGAACAAATTACCTTAAAATGACAACTGTAAACATAAAATAAACCAAAGAAAATGTAAGGGCTAGATAATGGCTCGTTAAGAACATTTTCTAAATGTACACAGGTCCCAGGCTTCATTCCCAGCCCCCAAAAGGCAGCTGACTTGAGATGTCTAAGAAGTTGGCTCTATAGAAAATAAACAAGCAGAACTTTAGAAGACTGATAGATACATATGTAAATAAATAAATATAAGGGAGTGATGTAATTTAGGTCTAGCATGAAACTCAGTAGCAGATTGCTTGCCTAACATAAAAAATAAAATAAAGCTAGAACAAGGAGAGACCCCATTTGTCAATGAGAAAAAGAATCTATTGTGAATCCCTAGAAAGCTGTACATTAGTTCAGTACCCTTTCAAGTTCTTAGTGAGAGAAACAGTCTGCAAAGCATTTTAACTATATATAAGAATGACTTTAACATCGCTATTCACTTAGAAACTGAATATCCCTACTTCAAGGAATCTAGACTGAAAAGAAAATAACAGGGGCAAAACATATTTATACAGAAAAATCTCTACCACGTGTATAATTTTAAGTCATGAAAACCAATAAGAAACAGTATTTAAAATTCTAATACCAACATATATGAAATGACCAGCTCTGAAAGTACCTATGAGGAATATTTATTGCCATGCAAATTTTTTTCTCATACACCTTTCACCACAACCATATTTCAGATTTTAATGCACATAGTTCATTAAGAAAAAAATCAAAATAGTAAAGATAAAATATTTATTATAACTATTGATGGAAGAGGAGTAACAAGCTTTTAAAAGTCCTAACCTCCCACAAGGAAGAGCTGAACTGTGTGCTGGTTTTTTTTTGTTGTTGTTGTTGTTGTTGTTGTTTTAAATAGAGGTAACTTCTGTAGAATCCGACAGTCAAACACGAGATAAATATACAAAATTTGGAGATCTACCTTTCTGACAACAGGTGCTTTTAAAATATATTACCAGTAAGTTTGGGCATTTTTAATGTCTATGAAACCAGCAAGAGCTGGCAAGATCATGCAAAAAGATCCTGAAAATTTCTCTACGTAAAGCAACTTCATATAAATAAAATTATCAAAAAGACACAAGATTAAATGAAGATTCCACTATAGAGCACCCACGCTGTGATCCTCTAAAACTTGAGTATGTAATAAACAGATTAAATGCATGATAAACCTCTGGGGGATAGCTGAGACAAGTATATATAAAAACCCTTGTTAGCATTTTAAAATATGCACTCTCAATTGTCTGGTTATTTTAAAAAGTGATATATAGACCAAAAAATGCAATATGTCTATTGCCCTTTACAATATGGAAGATATGTAGACACAATCTGTATCTGGGTCTCATCATCTATATCTATGTCTTTATCTATACCATCCATATATCTCTATAGATATAAGATCGAAGTGTTCAGTAAAGAGCTGTACCTAAAATGAGGAAAAACACAGTGGTATAAAGTTAAAGAAAGAACATTGCATTCTTCACAGAGCAAAAGCAGGAAAACTTCATGACTTTTTAAATTCCTCAAGGAAGTGAGACAGGAATGTCTTAGTTTCATATCAACTTGCCAAGACCTGAAGGATAGTTTTTCCATGCTTTTGAGTTTTTTGGTTTTTTTTTTTTGTTTTTTTTTTTTATTTTAAAGACAAGGTTTCTCTGTGTAGCCCTGGGTATTCTGGAACTCCCTTTGTAGACTGGGCTGGCATGGAACTCAGCCATTTGCCTGTCTCTGCCTCCTGAGTGTTGGGATTAATGCTGTGTGCCACCACGCCCAGACTTGATTTTCCATGTTTTAAGCAAACAAAATTTTTGAAAAAAGGGTTCTGCAAAGTTTCCTGAGCTAGCCTTCAGATTGTTGGGTATCCCTGGCTAATTGCAAAGGTGTGAGAACCTAGCCCAGATCCCACAGTGCCTGACAAGCCAGTGCTACAATACCAGTATAGCAGTCATATCTAGAGTACTTTCACATTTCCACTTTACACTTTGAAATATTATAACCATCTTATGTTATTTCCGCATATTTTTAAGATTAGAGATGCAGTGTATAACCATACACTGCTGCTGACAAACTGCACTGCATCTCCTAATTCCAGCACGCACATGATTGCATAAGGGGGCATGCTCACAGGACACACCACCCAACAAACAACTACAGGCATGCACAGTCTGCCAGGAGAAGGACAGCAAGCCTCTCCAACAATGAGAACCTTATCGGCTTTCTAAACAGAGTGCTCAGTGCTGGAATAATATAACCACAAACAGCAGAAACAGGCTCAGCAGGTTACACATAATATATCTTTAAAATTTGTGTGAAAATGTGTGTGTATACATACAGATATCTGTGCACACAACATACATATACACATATATGTAATAAAGACAGAAAAAAGTTATCAACTTGGGAAATTACAGGAGTGGTTTGAGGGAGTGCAGCTAGGAGAAGCTGGAGAGAGAAAAAAAGGAAAGCGATGTAATAACATTTCAAATTAAAACTTATGAAAAATCAAATTGAATCTAAAAAATAAAAATAAAAATAAAGGTTTCCAATCCAAATAAGATCTAAGAATTGTCTCTGTAAAGAGGAAGCTTAACTGTGGTGTCAGGAATACCTCGAATGTGGTATTCTGGAGGGAAACCGAAAACTGGATTCATATAATAAAAGTAGTCGTGCTAACAAAAGCAATCTACAAATTCAAAGACTTCCCATCAACATTTCAACACAATTCTTCACAAATCTTCAAAAGATAATTTGCAGCTCCATTTGGAAACACAAAAAAGCAGGATATCTAAAAAAAATCCTGAATAATAAAAGAATCTCTAGAGCTATCACCATCCCTGACCTTAAATTGTATTACAAAGATACAGTAATAAAAAAAGCTGGAGAGTGACACAAAAACGAACAACATGGATCAAGGGAACTGAATTAAGTACCAGTGGTAAATCTATGTGCCTATCAATAACTAATTTTTGATGAAGAAAACAGAAATACATGTGAAAAAAGTAGCATCTTCCACAAATAATGTTGGTTAAACTGAATTACTACATGTAGAAGAATCCAAATAAATACATACTTATCCTGCATAAAACTCAACTCCAAATGGATTAACGACCACAACATAAAACCAGGTATGCTGTACCAGATAAAGAAAAATTTGGGCACAGCTTTGAACTCCTTGGCAGAGGAAAACTTTCTAAACAGAGCACCGTTAACTAAGATTAACAATTAATGAATGGGACCTCACAAAACCGAGAAGCTTCTTCATGGCAATGGATGCCATCATTCGGACAAAGTGGGAAAGAATGAAAAAATATTTTTATCATATATATTCCCAATATATATAAAGAACTCAAAAAGCTAGATATCAAGAAAACAAATAACCCAGTCAAAACACAGGCTACAGATTTAAACATAGACTTCTCAAAAGAGGTATCCCAAATAGTTGAGAAACAATGTTGAACAGTTTTGGTTAGCAGGGAAATGCAAATCAAAACTTCTTTCAGATTTCATCTTACCCTGTCAGAATGGCTAAAACGTGCCAGCTCACGCTGGCTAAGGGAAGGGAACACTTATCCATTGCTGGTAGGAGTGCAAGCTTGTATGGCTACTATGACATCAGTATGGCAGTTCCTCGGCAAGGTATTAATTGATCTACACCATTCCTGGGTAACCAGAGGATGCTTCATCCTACCACTGATCCTTGTTCAACCTTGCTGAACCTTGTTCATTGCTGCTCTATTCATAATAGCCAGAGATAAGAAGTAGAAAAAAAAAAAAAGAATGGATAAATAAAATGTGGTACATTCACACAAAAGAGTATTTATCATTTATTTGTTATGAAATCCACAGGTAAATGGATTGAACTAGAAAAAAAAAATCATCCTCAGTGAAGTGTCCCAGACTCAGGAAGACAAACATGGTATGTATTCACCACAAATATTGTATGTAGGGATTACCTATTAAGTCAATGATATCTAAGCTACAACACACAGAAGCACAGAGGTTGGGTAGAATAAGGGACTGTGGGGGAAGGGACCATTAGTAAGTAGATATATCTCATTTTAAAAGCTAATAGAATAGTTATGGATGGATGTAGGTGGGCAGGACCAGGTGGATCAAGAGGAGAGAGGGGGATAGGAAGGTAAAACAGAAAGAGACAGCTAAAATTTAGGACAATTTGAGGCAAAATATGGAAATCTAATATAATAAAAGCTTCCAAAAATATATACATATATAAAGGTAATATAAATGAAATTGTCAAATTATAAGGAAGAGGTGGCCATTTTTTGTTACCAAATGAAGCATCCAGAACAGGGGTTGGGTTATTAAAGCTAAACTGAGTGGTTGGCCAAAGGGGTTCCCTGAGAATTCCTAAACAATCCAGGCTATTGCCAAGACTCTAGCTTGCTACACAGCAAGACCCTATTACCAAAGAAAATGCCTACACAACTCACTGATCATAGAGAGTCCAAACTGGTGTCTCCATAGAGCCTTCACCCGTAAGTATTAGAGCAGTGGTTCTCAACCTTCCTACTGCTGCAACCCTCTAACACAGTTCCTGATGCTGTGGTGAGCCACCCCCAACCATAACATTATTTAATTGTTACTTCAGAATTGTACTTTTGTTACTGATACAAACCATAACGTAAATATCAGATATGCAGGATATCACATGTGATCCCCAAGAGTCTCGAAAAACAAAAACAAAAAAAAATAGAAAAAAAGCCAGTAAGAGAAAAGAACTATCTGAGAACAATGCAGAACATATCGATATATATATAATATATGTAAAGCCTAAGGACTACATTATACTCAACTTGAAAACTTGAAAGCATTCTTGGTCTTCCTAGATCAGGAATAAGAAAAGGGTGCCTAATTTCTCCAATCTTATTCAGAATAATTCTTGAAATATTAGAGCAAGTCAGAAAAACAATTAGGAAAGAAAGAGTCAAAGAACTGATTATAGATTATATAACGATACTCAAAACACCCTTAAAACACTCTACCAAAAAATCCTTAGATTAAATAAATACTCTCAGCAAACCAGAAAGACTGAATTAACAGTTTCTTACTTGCCAAAAAAAAAAAAACTTGGTGAGAAAAACAAATGAGAACAGAATCCCGACCACAAAGGAAAGAAAAAGAGAAAACAAAAATCTTTGTATTTAACCTAAGCATGAAGACATGAGAGACCTCTACAATACTATCTTCAAACCATTTAAAGAAAAAGAAAAATCGAAGAAGACGCCAGTAAATGGTAAGATAGTGCATGTTCATGTATCGGTGAATTATTATTAAATGACAATAATATTATAAAAATGACTATATTACTAAAAATTATCTATAGTTAGTTGCAATGATTGACACTGAAATTAATGGCCTTCTTTACAAGAACAGAAGGAAAATAAAGCACCCTAAAATTTATGTGGAAGCAGAGAATACTTCAGACAAAGCAATGCTTGGTGGGAAATGAACAATTCATGAGTAGGCATTACCTACATGATTTCAAATTATATCACAGAGCTACCGTGACAAACACTAAGATACTAGTATAACACACATGTAAACAGAATTAAACAGAAGACCCAGAAAGGAAATCATGCAGATGCAGCCGCCTGATTTTGAGCAAAGGTGACACTGGAAAAAAACAGCAAATGATGCTGGGAGTCTTTATGTCCACGTGCAGAACACAGTCTGAACTTGCACTTTAAGAAAAACCAACTCAAGTGGATCAAATTCCTCAGAGTCCTTAAATTCCCATCAGGCAAATTGGCACACACCTTTAATCCCGGCACTAAGGAGGTACATTCAGGGAGATCTCTGTGAATTGGAGGCCAGCATGGTCTAGGGCCAATTCAGGGACAACAAACTAACTAGAGAGAGCCTATCTCAAAGACAAGACAAAAACAGACCTGAATCTTTGAAACTAATAGAAAAAAAGCTTAAAAATCAATTCAAAATATTAGTATATGCAAGGAATTTTTGAAAATGACTCAAGAAGATGAACAAATAACAAAAACTGAAAAATCTTTTAAGCAAAGAAAATACCTGATTTCAAATTATATCACAGAGCCATAGTGACAAACAGTAAGATACGAGTAAATGAAACATACCTGGCATGGTTGAAAGCCTATACAGAATAAGGGAGGAAAAATCTTTGCCTGTTTACATAGCACCGAGGATTCATGGCTAGAGTGTGTAGTGAACTCAAAACCTTAAATATAAGAAAGCAAATCAATAGAGTTCTCAAAAGAAACACAGAAAGTCAAAAGTATATGACAAACGCTCAATGTCCTTAGTCATGAGAGAAACACAAATCAAACCACGTGGATATTCATTCCATCTACTCCCAGTCAGAATGGTCATAATCAAGGACACAGAGACCAAATGCTAGTGAGGAGCTGAGGAAGCAGAAGCCTTCCTCCCTGTTGGTGAGGTGCAAATCCGTGAATGTGTGCTGAGTCCTACAAAAAGGTGAAGAGTCAGATGTTAACGTTTGGGGAGCGCAAGAGGAAGAGTGAGCAGGAAGATCAGAAAATTAAGGGCCTGAATACAAACAACGTGGTTGATAAGCATATGCAAAGATACTATTATGAAACCAATTATACTCTACACAAGCTTAACAAATAAACAACAAAAAAAATCTATAGAAAGATGATTCTTACAGCTCAGAAGAGGTTCAACAGGCAGAGGAAGGTCAGAGTATATATGAGGAAAAGAAATACCAGCTTTGTAAATATCACAAAAGTCATTGTTTTGTCCAAGAAATATACTTCATTCAGTACCGATTAACATATGCTAATAATTTTAAGTCATGCTCATATTCTATTACTTTTTTTATTATTTACATATTTCATTTTCAGAAATTTGTGTTGCCTGTAATTTTGATTCACCAACTAAACTTTCAGTTACTTTACAATGAGACAAAAAAAATTAATTTGACTGTGACTTTGCAAACACAAATGGATACAAGACTTACTCTTAAAGCAGACAACCTTAACTTGGGCACGGCACCACACACCTGTAATCCCAGCATTCAGGAGGCAGAGGCAGGCCGATTCCTGTGAGTTCGAGGCTAGCCTGGTCTACAAAGAGAGTCCAGGACACAGCCAGGGCTACAGAGAAAAAGGCTATCTCAAAAAAAAAAAAAAAAAAAAAAACAACCAAACAGACAAAAACAAGACTGCCTTAAAATATTCGTATACCAAAACAAAACTGGTTCCTCCTACATATGAGTTCAATGCATACAACATTAATTGCATTATAAAGGAAAAATTAACACTTCACCCGTTCAACATACACACTAAAGCTGTATTACCTCAGAATTCACAACTGAAAATAAAGGAGGGGTGGGGAGGGAAACGAACCAGAGGAGTAAATATATACTTTAAAAGACCAGGAGAGTAAGTCTCAGCTGATATTCCTGGGTGCTTCTGGGCGGAGCCTCTCGGATATATATGAGTGCTCTGTCTACATGTACACCTGCAAGCCAGAAGAGGGCATCAGATCACAGTATAGTGAGCCACCATGCGGTTGCTGGGAACTGAACTCAGGTCCTCTGGAAGAGCAGGCGGTGCTCTTAATCTCAAGGTGTAGGGAGCCTGTGGTAAAGTGGAGAGAAGGAGAAAAAGACCTAGAAGTGACAGGAGCTCTACAAGTAAACCAACAGAGACAACTTATCATGGCCAAGAGAGGCCTGCTGAGACTGAAGCACCAACCAAGAACCTTGTATGGCCTAGACCTAGGCCACTTGGAGATGTGACTGACAGGCAGCTCAGGCCTCATGTGAATCTCCTAGTAAGGGGAGCAGGAGCTCTCTCTGACATGGACTCTTTGCCAGCTTTTCAATTACTTCCCCCTGAGGAACTGCCTTGCCGGTCCAGAGGGGAAAAAACAAGCTCAGCCCTGATATAACTTGATGAGCCGGGATGGATGGGAAGGGGGAGCACCTCTTTTCTGAAGAATAGGGAGGGAGGAGGGAGAAGGAGGGTAGGACTGGGAGGTTAGAATAGATGGGGCTATGACCAGAATGTAAAGTGAATAGATAGATAGATAGATAGATAGATACATACATACATACATACATACATACATACATACCAGGAGAAGTAAATGTGTTTTCTAAAATACCTTGTTTGGAGCAGAGATAGATAGCTCATACAAATGAAGTGCTTGCCTTGCAAGGACAAGGACCTGAGTTTGATCCTCAGAACCCATGTAAAAAAGCCAGCAAGGTAGCATACACATGTAACCCCACCTCTGAAGCAGCAAACATAAGGTCACTGGATTCACTTCGCAGCCAGCCTAACCTTAATCAACAAGTTCTTCGGCAGTGAGAGAGCCTGTCTCACAAAAGCTAGGAAGTCACAACCAAGGCCAAGCTCTGGCTTGAACCGCACAGGGCATGTGCACAAGCACGTTCAGGAGCGGGGATAAAATGTTTGGTTAGTGCTCCACCGAAAACTATCTCTTGGTTCCTGACTCACTACCATGCTTCACTAATAGACACGGGTAAACCTGACTCCCTGACTTAGTGCTGGTGAAAAACAGTGGACAGCAACTTTTCACTACAGAAAGGATGCTTTCAGCAAACAAATGAAAAAATTGAGGGAAAAAAAAAAACATTTAAGTCTTTAGAAAGGCCATGCTCCTGGGCAACTAAGCCAGGAATATGATGTTTCAGAGCCCACCATGGCAATATACAAACAAACTAACAACTGTAAATTACCAAAATAATATGGAGTCACATTATATCACGATTACACAGACAGAAAACCTATGTTTTTTTGTTTGGCTTTGGTTTTAGATTTTTCAAAACACAGTTTCTCTGTGTAGCGTTGTCTATCCTAGATCTTGCTCTACAGAACAGACTGGCCTTTGAACTCACAGAGATCTGCCTGGCAATCTCTGCCTCCCAAGTGCTGGAATTAAAGGCGTGAGCCACCACTGCCCAGCATTCTTATGTGAAATGATTGCCCTGTGGGAGAGTCACAAGAGTGACCCTGAACAACAACTCTGCTAACACAATAAGCTTGCACAGGTCCTCCCAGTGTAGAACGCTCGCAGGGACACTCGGCTTACCCCCGTAATCGGCAGGCACATACACATGGACACAGCCTTGATGAGCCTGCTGTAGGGATGCTGTGCGGCTAACACCTGCCACCTCCCCAGACCTCCTACTGAAAGGCAGACCCCAACACAACACAGGCAAATCATCAATAATGTCCACCAACTGACTCTATCCCTGTCCATAACTGCATCGTGCTGTCACTGGCTCTGGGGTTCCTCTGAGGAGGTAATACACACTTTGTCACCATGTGTCCCAGACCAGTGCAGGCAGAAGTGATGCACACAGGTCAATACACATTCTATGCCCTAAAGCCATAGCACAAAGAAAAGGAGCACAAAGACTGAAAGATCACAGTACCATTAGGCTATGCTTAACACAATAGAAAAATACATACATACATACATGCATACACACATAAACGTGTGTACATATCTGTTTATTTTGGGAAAGGGAGACCGTGCGAGTGCAAAGATAAGAAAGTAAGTGATCTTGGAGGTAAAAATAAGGATGCTAGTTTGCCCGAAGCTCTGGAAGAAGGAATGGTATGGGATAAGACAGGGAAGATGGGCAGCAATGTCTATGAGTACAAATCAGCCACCACTCAGAGTGGAGCATAGAAAAGGCCATGTGCAAACACAGAATACATACTATAATTCAAAGAGTCCACTCTTGAGGACGCACGTTTCTGCAACCAAAGGAGAAAGACCCACTTTCATCAACTCTGACCTAAGACCTCACATCAGGCTATTTTATTCCAGCAAATCAGCAACATGATACTGCAAAACACACATAACCTGACATTACAAGGAATCATCAACAAACCACAGATCCCAAATGGCAACTATTACACAATCTACTTGTGACAAAAATGTTACTAACCTTAAGAAATTGTAATTACAAATAAACTTTTATTGTTTTAATTTTTCTGTTTTAAATTATAACTTAAAGTATCATGTCATGTGACAGTAAAGGAGTCATCATTAGTATTCACAACTGAAGAACAGTGACAAATACCAGGGAATACAAACAAGTACCAGGATGATTAAAACAGCCCAGCTCACTTCTTAGAAGAAAAAATAAATTGTACTACAATTATTAAGCTAACAAAGCAAGAGAAAATACGGGTAGAAAAATGACAATGATCTGCAAAATTCATAAGTGTGTCTTTCGTATAACCACAATGATCATATTTTATGCTGTCATTTTGCCTTTAATTGCTCACCCTGGTACTTTTCTTCCTAGAAGCCATCAGTACCCCATGGAGCCAGATGCTGAACTGTAAAAAACATACTGTGACCACAGACTTATGAGAAAGTGACTTTGCTGAGCTGGAGTGCATGACAAGTTAATTTTTGCAATTATACATTTTCCAACTAAGCTACCAGTTTAGATGATTCCGTTTCATTAAGAGATGCAAAGTCTTTACAATAAACCACTCGGATCTATTTTTAAAAGCTTCAGTTGATAAGAGCAAGCAACTTTTCTGATACTTCTACTATAGTATATACAAAAGTAGACATCTCCTCAGCTGAAACATATAAGCAACTTGCTGTGCTGAGGAATGCCTAAGATTTCCACCAGTCAACAAACAAAATCTAACTCCTTAGAGACATCTGAGAAACACATACATGGGCATGGCCTTTCCCTCAAGACTTTAAGTTGTGCTACAGTATGATAAAGATTATACTCAAATGCTAAGGCATTTCAAAAGAAGTGGCAAAACAACTTATGTGCAGGGTGCAAATTGTTGTAACTTCCATATATTTTCAGTGGTGTCACTGTCACATATCTAAAAGTAATAAAACAGGAAAGCATGTTCTGTTAAAACACATACTGTTCTCTGTGAAACTCTATCTTTGTACAGATAGCACAAAATTAGGGGGATGGTCTATCTGGTTTTATTCATTTAAAGACATAGGAAGACCAAAGGAAGACAATTCACAATTCTACAATTCTCTTTCAGTGATCACCTCCTTATTAAAATGTGGGAAGGGAAATGTTAAATGTGTCACGGGGAAAAAAAAAATCTAAGCTAAATAATCCAAACCTAAGCTCAAAGAAACTTAAAGAAGGGGAATTCTGATAAATCTTTCTCTCTCTCTCTCTCTCTCTCTCTCTCTCTCTCTCTCTCTCACCTCCCCACATTTTTCTAAGTTAATTGAAACTCTGTTTTAACCACATTGTCACCACAAAACATAAAAAGAAATTAAAATGCTAAAATTTTCTGGATAAATCTGAATAGTTTATCCTAGGACTTTAACAAATACATAATACTACTGCCTTCTGCAGATACAAAGTTATCTGCACATCACTTCCTAATTTAAAGAAAAATAAAAAAGTGGTACGTCAATATACATTTAACAACTTCTAGAATTCTAAAGCATTCTGAAGCAGTCACTTCAAATCCCTTCTTCCCTCTTTTCCTAAAAGGATGAGCTGCATGCCCTCAACCCTGACATCACATGCTTACAACACTGAAGCCAAGAGCTGGGGTGCAAATCAGTGAGTCAGACACACCCAGGCCTGCAATGAGCACCCTCTGTTCCAAACCCTAGCTCAGAGAAGGCACACCAAACCTTTCAGATGGCACGGACAAAGACAGAGAAGCCGTGCTCGTCCTGCGCGCCTACCTACTTCCTACAGGAGTCCAAACACCCTTATTTGCCCTCTTCTTGCTCCTTTTATAACCACACGTCAAGGGCCCCTGCTGATAATCTCCAACCTCACTTCTAATCTCAGCATCTTTCTCAATAACCCACACACCGTGACAGCTCCACACACATCCAAGCACACCCATGCCACTCTGCTCTGCAAAACCACTCCTTCCTTTGCCACCCTCCCCTTCTGCTGGCACTGGCACCCTGTCCCATCTATACAAGAAGACATTTGCCCTCTTTCCTCTAGGTCCTCTACCACCTTTACCAGGGTCACCCATTGTGTTCACCTCAGCATAAAGTTTTTCAAACACATGCCCGGGGTGAAGGATTTGAGGACAGCTAAGGAGTTCATCATGACTACGGGGAGAGGGACTGACAAAAGCAAGTAGCACGCAGGCAAGGCTTTTCAGGAACTCCTCTGTCTTCCTCTTGTTTCTTCTCCAGGCCCAGGCAGCAGCATATCAGGTAGAGAGTTGCTTCTCACAGCCATGCCTTCTGACACTGGGCCCAAAATGACCTTTCCTATCACAGCCACATGAAAACTGCCATGTGTCGTGGACATTTCTGTGCTGTTCTCTGTGACGTCCCCAGGCCAATCCAGGCACCCCTGCCATGTTACAACAGCTCTTGACACATAGTCTGCTACAGCCAGTAAAGAATCACTTGGTGACGGATTGTTGGTGTCAGTCAGGATTAGGAAAGCAGGAAATGTGATGTGTTACTTTTTTTTTTTTTTTTTTTTTTTCTGTCCAGGACAAAGACATCACTCAGTAACATTCTTAACTTCATATAAACTTAACTTGCTGGATAATCAAGCATTTCAGGGTATAAGAAGACAAAGAAAATCACTGTTTTACCCAATCTTAAAATGCTCACCAAGAATAATTTTGAAAGGCAGTAAGCCAATAACTATCTATCCTTACAGCTCATTCCAAAACAAAGCTATGATTAGACCCACAAGAAGGGAATTAGTGCCTCTGCCTGGTTTTCCAAGCACAGAGAGCAGAAGCGGCAGGATGAGGCTCTGCAAGCTCTCTCCACAAGATGGGCGTACTCTGGCTTCCTGCCTACTGTTATGTGGCACTCTCTTGTTAAGTGGAACCAAAGGCCCTAGCGACCTTAACACTGGCATGCTGAGATAGGAGATCAAATTCTTTAAAGTACACACACACTATTTTACCAATTATTGAAGACACATCACTTTTCTGCTTGAAGATGCAGACACAAGTCCACTACCCAGGAAGAAAGACGAGCGGAAATACGGATCTGTTCCTAAGAATGTGGACAACAACTGAAGGACATAAACTTCTAACTTTAAATATAGTAACCTGCCTAATAACCACATTTTCAATTGTCAAAGTCAGAGTCTCAGAATAGTAAGACCTGGACAAGTCAAACCTAGACCCTTCCTATAACATCAAACACAGACACAATGCATGCCAGAGCCAGAATAAACATCTGTCGATATTCTGAATTTTATAAAAAGTAAAATTCTCCACCTTTAAGTAATCTACATGAGTAACTTTTCTTTGCATAACTATACTAGGATAGCTCCAAAAAAACAGGAAAAGCTTCGTGATGTAAAGACAACACAAAGATGTGTATCTTACAAATGTGTAGTTCAGAGGTCCATCCCACAGTATTTTCATCAGGGTCTTAGTACAGCTGCACAACTTGGGGGCCGTCCAGCTGTGACTTCCTTCTGTGCCCTCTGGTTTCTGGCGGCCACTCCTAACTGGTGGCCCAGGCTCTACTGCCCCATCTTCAAAATAGTGGTTGAGTTCTTCCAAAGTAACACCCTGTCCTCATCTTTCGGAGTCTCCTATCTTCAGGCACCCTTACTCACGTTGGTTTGATAAAAATCACCTCTGAATTTTAAGACAACTAAACAACAGGCTTTTAACCCACGAAATCTGAATCCCCCATTGCCATGTAAGAAACAAGGTCACCAGTTTCAGGGTATAAGACACACATGCCATCTAAGGAAGGTAAAGGTCTTGGTTTTCAAATAAAACAAGAGTAAAACTGGAAACTTCTTAAATGTACATTTTATGTGACTTTAAAGACACCTGCTATAAACTAGGGGCCATGAGGAGCGGGTAGAGACAATTCAAGTTTCATTCATCTTACGCTGCTATTTCATCTCACAGGATGGCAGGAAAAAAACAAAAAAAAACAAAAACAAACAAAGAAAAACAAAAACAAAAAAAAAAATGGGGCTTAGTCTTAAAAGGCTCTTCATCATCCAGGAAGATGAAGGATCTTCATTCCTTTACCTCTGAGTTCCATAAGCTCACCTACTGCATAGCCAAGATTTCCATTCTCCATTCAGAATGCCTACATTTACTCAAAATGTAGCAAATGAAAGTCAGACCCAAGAGTTAGCTTGCTTGACTGTCAAGTTGTGAGATAGTGAACATAAGGAAACACGTCCAAGAGAAACTGAAAGTTGCATAGCTCTTCATTCCCTCCCTTGAGGCCAGCATCTCTAGGAAGTAGACTTACAGAGCGATACTCAGAGCAGAAGCCAACCGCTGTCCCAGAGACAGGCACCGGCACTGACGCACTGCAGAGGGACACTCACAACGCTTTAACATCTTGTAGAGCAGCGGTCACATGTCCTAGACGTGCCTGCATGAAAACCATGCACACTCATGCACAGCAACACCAACAGAGAAGTCTGAGTTAACTAAAACTCTCAGTGAAAATATGAAAGTAAACATAAACATTCTAGTCAAAGTAAAACCTTGTCACATCAGAGAAATGTAAAGCTCTTCTTTGATTTTACTTTTGTGTTATACTGCATAAAATCCACAGGATTAAGTAAATCAATTAAACACAATATAGGCAATATACAAAAGCAAAAGCAGGATAACTTACAATGCTGTTCGAAACTTTTTCAAGTCAGAGTTTAACTGTTACTACTCAAAGCTGGTTAGGAAACCATGACAAAGGTAGAAGCTACAGCCCTGTGCCACACCTTACATCATTAGTACATTCACGTAAACACACAACTGCCATCTTCTCAAACTAGTTATCAAAACAACAAGTTTCAGGTCAAGGTTCCTTTAAAATGTATTACCTGACATTTTCATAAATTCATATTGACATCATATGGTAATAGCTCAGAACACAGTGAAAAGATTTTTGTTCCACCTCCAGAGTTTTGCTTCTAGAAGCACATACAACAAAGTTGGGGGAAACATAGGATGTTCCTGCAAGTGACAGGATTATTTCAAAATCCAATTATATCTGTTCATTCCCTTTTGCTTAATTAAAGCAAAAGGCATCAAAGCCTTCCTCAGCAGTAATCAAGGGAGAGCTGCATAGCACAGAAACAGTAATTAACTTAACCTTATCACTGAGCTGTGTTGGGTCACTCAAGTGCGGCAACAGTATCAACGCTAGGAATCAACACTATCAGGGTCACGTGTCTCAGGAACAGAGAGACTGAGTGGCCGCCGCGGTCATGGGCCAGCTTTGTTCCTGCGTGGAAGAATGTTCCTCCCTCATAACTTTCACAGCAGTATAACCACTTAATCGGTGTAAGCTAATATGTTATCAATACCATGAATGTATAACTAAAAAAATCACTTTTCCACATATTCAGATCTTAAAGACACAAGAGAACGCCGGGGCTTAGCTTTACACTGACAAAAGGATATGGATTTACAAGTATACAGACGAAAGTTGCGGCTCCAGAAAACATGATTTTGAAATTTCGGTGCCCTCCTCCACGTTATCTCTCATCAGACACATATGCATGGGTGGTTTTAATGTGGATTAATTCAACCTACAAGACTGATGTTTATGCAATTCCTGAGAATTAAATTTATTCAATTATGCCAATTTACTTGATATTTTATTTGTTTTACTGGAAAATATTTCAAAACATAAGAAATCAACATTTGAATATACATAGCTTAAAGTCATCTATTCATTACTCCCTGTTACATTCAAGCACATTTTGTTATCCCTGAAGGATCAGAAATTCTCCTGCCAAGACATTACTCTGAGGCCTTTCGCTTTCACCCAGTAAGACACTAAATCATGGGGGACAATTATCAACAAATTCTCTTCGACAGGCCCAAAGCCTGCTGAGGTAATGCAGCTGACAAACTTTGATGCGCTGTGCCCGGGCACATTATGTTCATGTAGTGTGTACATCTGGGCACCCTTTATGGCAATGCTGCAAACAGCCAATCATTTATTCCACTCTAATTAGCACACATGTAAATCCTCACCAATCAAGTCGAGCATGGGGTTACTGTTGTGGCAGGCATACAGCAAGCTGGCAGAGCCACCTCAGAAAGATGAAAGGCCACTCCTGGGCTTGATTTGAACCTGCCATCACACCAGGCAGGTCCAGAAGAAAGGGCTGCAACCAGCTCTCGCTTTCAGAACTTATCAAGAAGTCCCAAAAGATAAAGGTCAACAGGCATAAGCTGCTGGGCCACCGTGGTTCTGTTCTCCCACTTGTCCTGAAAATACACCTGAGGAAACGCACACCATTATTACTCAAAAGCCCAAGAGCTACCTTGAACAGGAGTTGACTAAGTTATAAATATGCCGTAAGACAAAGGATACAGAGAAAAGAGCAGCAGCTGTCATGTGCACTAATTCAGAAGACTAGCAGGCAGTACATGTGACATGATCCTGTGTGACAACACGTGCACCTACATACAAGGAACATGGCACACGTGTTGCTCTAGGCTGTACTGCCTTTACTACTTAAGAGTATAAATATTTAATTTTTTTAGCAATTTATCAAAAGCAGTTAACTCCAGATGGAAAGATCTCCTCTTAAAGCCTATATAAAACAGGTAAGAAATGCGGATAGAACACCATTTGCTATTTTTTTAATCTCTTCTTTCTGTTATTTCTTTTACCACAATGATATCTTGATTGTTATTTTCAGATAGCATCATGCATAGGAATATAGCAATTTACAATAAAACTGTTGAAACCAAAAGCAGTGATTTCTGTCAATAAAAAAATTATTGCTGAATTTAGCAGATCTTTGTACTAAAAAGACCTTCTCAACAGTATCGAGTTACCATGTTTTTGCAGATTCATTTTAACTTGATATTATAAATTACATCCTTAAAATGCTTACGACTTTCTTCAATAAACATTTGCTAACTTCCTTGTACATGGCAATACTGAGCAGCCTGCATTACAAACACAGAGAGGCTTGCCAAATGTACTGATGCTGTGGGAGGATGACATCACCTAACAATTCCCGCTCAACACCTGTGCAACTGAAACACCAAAAAAGCTCACACAGAGAGAAGAAAAAGGAAGGAGAGGAAATTCCATGTTTTAAGTTGCTTGTATTGGGATATACCCAGAGCTGGTCTAGGTTGCAGATTGGACACACCTGTGTGAATCTACAACCCAGGTATTTGGGAAAAGATGATGTACTGACGGCAATCGTGATTTGAAAGCCAATACATAAAAAGGCCCAACAGTGTTAAAGGATCACCAAGTGTTCCTTAAGAAAATGATGCCCATTTCATTTCTTAAAACCCTTACAGAAAGCTGGGTGATGATGCCCATTCCTTTAATCCCAACATTAGCAAGACAGAGGCAGGCCAGCCTGGTCTATAGAGTAAATTCCAGGACAGCCAAGGCTACACAGAGAAACCCTGTCTCAAAACAAAACAAAACAGAATAAAACCCAACAAGTATAAAAACAAATAAACAAACAAAACAGACTTGCTAGGTAAGCAAAGAAGTAAGTTAAAGGGCAATTGAAGAATTCACAGTTTGAAAACATTTTCCTAATAACCTTCTTGTAAATGTCTCAGAAATATAGTATAGTACAGTAAATACATAAAACCAAAAGGTTTTCCACCCTTGTGTCACAGAACAAAAGACCTCAAATACATGACGGGTCCCAAAGAGCTAATAGTCCCCATCCACGCACGTGTGACATTGAACAAAACAGGGTGCTGCGCAAGGGAGAGCTGTCCTACCGGCTACAGAGGACCCCGCTCAGCGAGCCCCAGCACCTGTCTCCAGCCACAAAGCATGCGTGTTCATAACTCTGTCAGCCTCTCGGCCCAGGTGACATCCCCAGCTAGCTGCATGTCTTTTTCTGTCTCTCCTAAGTTTAGGATGAGCTCCGTCTGAGTGGAGACATGGCCAGTACATTCACAGCCAAACACCATGCTAAAGATTCATGTTTAACGGACTAAAGGATGACCACATACACCTGCTAGTTCTGGTATCACACACATAACTCCCATAGGCACATGCAAAGCTGTGCTGGTTGGTTTCCGGTCAACTTGAAACAAACTAGAGTCACTCAGGAAGAGTAATTTCAACTGAGAAACTGCCTCCATCAAACTGACCTGTGGTGTATCTAGGGGGCATGTTCTTAATCAGTAACTGATGTTGGCAGTGCCCGTCCTGGGCAGGTGGGTCCTGGGTTATATAAGTAAGCAAGGAAGCAGACAAGATGGAGAAGTGCTCAGAGGTAAGAGCATGACTGCCCTTTCAAAGGACTTCCATAACTGTAACTTCAATTCCAGGGAATCCAATGCTCTCTTCTGGACCCCACAGATATAAGGCACGCATGTGCTGCAGAGATAAAACACTCACACACATAAAATAAACTGAAAAATGCAACAAAACAAAACCAAAACAAGAGCTGAGTGTGCCATGAAAAGAAAGCCTGTAGGCAGCCTTCCGCGCCTGGTCCTGCATGAGTTCCTGTCCTGGCTTTCTTAAATTAAGGACTGTTATGTAAGGACAGGAAGTATATGATAAAATAAACCCTTTATTTCATTAAGGTGCTTTTAGTCATGGTGTTTATCAACAACAACAACAACAAAACATCAGTCTAGGACATGTACCAAGACTGAAGGCCATCACTGAGGTATACTTACAGAAGAAACAAATATATATGCTAAAGAAGAATAGTCATAATTATTGTTTATTAAAATGAAATTCTAAAACACAAAAATCTAAGAAAGGACAATAACTCAGGAAAACAAAAGATTACGGTTTTGTGAAATGCATTCTAAAAAATAAAAATGCTGTTGACATTGAAGAACTTCGGAATTTTAATTTTTATATAATTCATCTTTAAATACATTACTCTTGCACATTATAATCCATAAATTTCACATCAATGACTAAAAGAATGCTCTGAAGAGTGATGTGGGAATACATTTGTTGGGTACAAAAGAGACAGAAGAGAGACAAAATTGTATTCCAAATTAGCCCTAATCTTTGGATAAAAAGGAAAACAAAACAAAACAAAAAAAATTGTTCTTTAGTAGCTGACAAGAAGAATGTCTCCTCCACAGTCCAGTGCAAACAGAGTGAGAGACAGGCAATCTAGACTTCTCCTTGATCTACAAACAGTAGCCAGGGTTTACACTGCAAATACAGATTGTTCTCACCTGCAAGACAAAGTTCACGGCCCACATCAAGACCTTTTATAACCTATTTCTTTTAATTTTCATATTGTCAGAAATGTCCAGCATTTATTTTCCTCTCTATTTACAAGATACTAGCTATTAATTTTTAAATATATCTCTACTTATTAAGTCACTAATAAAGAACAAAACTACAATTTCACCCACATAAATGATTTCTGAGCTTTAGTGCACGAAAAGACAGGTTTTTCAAAAGATAACCCACATTCAAAATAGGAAAAATTATATTTAAAAACAGCATATTTAGTCTACAATTATAGCCAAAGGCTGAAGATGTGGAATGTGTACACAAACCACAGTGTGACATACTGTGCATGCTTGTGTGTATGGGTACAAGGCACGCACATGCCTGTACATGAATCTGGAGGCCAGAGGCTGACACTGACTATCTTGCTCCATCACTGCCATCCCTAGATGGGGTTTCTCAGGGAACCTGGACCTCACTAGTTGGGCTAGGCAGGCCAGCCAGAAAACCCTGGCTCTTCTGTGGCACAAGCCTGAGAACTAAGATGCCACATTAACACACCTGCTCTGTTACAGCTGCGCAGAGGGTCCAAGCACCTAAAGAGCATCAAAGACAACTAAACCAGACTGAGGGCTTAGGGCATTTGTATACAAATGAGTGGCTCACAGCAGCCATTCTCATGCTCAAGACAGAGCCTCTCTCAAGACAGGCTCAATCCCCACGGGGGAGGGAGGGGGGAGGGGGAGAGCACCCAGAAAAACCAACACATCTCTCCTAAGCCTCAAGATGCCTTACTGCAAGTTGGGCTTTCTCATTGCCACTAAAAATATATATATATATATTTATATATATTTATATATATAAATCTATTATTTATATATATAAATCTATATATATAGAAAAAAAAAGAAAGAAAAGTTATTTTTCTCAAGTGCAAATGCCATTAAGACACCTACATTTTATCAATCCTCAATAAATTATTGAGAAAATAATTCAACCAGGTTTAACATGACCAAACTCTACCTCAGATACTAAATGCAATGATATTTATGTGGTAATATGCAACAAGGGATGATTTAACTAGACAAAGTACTGAGAGTCTCTACAGTACATGGCCAAACGTTATCTCATTTTCAGACTTCCACTGCCCCTCGGCTGTCAAATTAAAAATAGACTATTTGATTACTGAAATACCTACTTGTAGTAACTTCTATTGTAAATGTCAAAGATGTATGTATTAAGAAAACGGATTCAGGCACAAATAAAACAAAGGCATCCTTTTCCTTCCAGATAGGAGCTAAGGTGTTTTTTTATTGCCCGTGAACTGGTAGGTGGCAACTGCAGGGGTGTGGCAAAGGCACAAGGGGAGTTTAGCACAGCACTACCTCATGCAGACACCGAACAGAAGAGCATTTGAAACCTCAGAAGTGGAATACTCACAAGCCTGCAGCCTGGGTGGTTAATTCCAACCATAGGATAGCTGAGATATAAGCAAATTAAAACTACAAATCTAGTTTTAACTTTGAACTTGAAAATTTACAAAATAAAGCTGATGCAGACATTTGCTTTATTTATAGGGATGTATAAAATTATTTACATATAGTTTTCTCTCTTCAGAAAACAATTCTGAGTAAAGAGGTAGAAGGAAGGTTAAATTATCAGTTCAAAAGCCAAGAATACAAAAGAAACTTTAATGAAAGAAAGATTAAAGAGGCAGAAATCAGTGTCCAATTAAGATTAGATTCAAACCTGAAACCCCACGTAGGAGGAACAGTCTATGTTGACCCTGTGGAATGAAGCTATCCACCACAGCGCGCTCCCATGGTTGAGGGAGCGCTGGAGGCTCCACGTGCCTGAGTGAGCAGAACACGTCAAGTGCCACATTCTTTCGTGAAGCAGGGTGCTTACAGAATAAATCATCACGTTGCACACTTGACTCATGTATTTGCCTCTGCTTCATATACAGATCATTTATTACAAAATTTGAAACTAAAGCTAAACTTATACATGTTAAGAAAAACTGCATGTGAAAAAAGTAACACAAGATGGCTAATGTCTGTATTAAGTTATCCTGCCCTCTGGCATACTATACATTTCTCATTAATGAGTTTCTCAGGAAACTTATCCAATAAGAGGCAAGCTAGCTTAGGTGTCAAGCAGCCCTTGGGACAATTGCCTACTATCTTATTCTGCTCTCAGTATCATAAATTACCCGAGCACAGGTGGCATAAGCAAAATCAATTTTCTCATAGCTCTGAAAGTTTAAGACCAAAGTGTCATTTTCAAAGCTCAAATAAAACCCTTGTCAGAAATCTGATGCCTGATTGGTCTGCTTCATAAAGAAAAAAAAAAAAAAAAAAAACACGGTGAGAGGTACAAAGCAGAGTTTCTGTCTTCTTCATCCTGTTGTGCAAGCACGTCACTTTAAAGATTCAATTTGAATGCCACTTCCTGTCCTGGTTAATTCTGCCAACCAGAACCAGAGTGGATTGAGAAGCGGCTAGGAGCTTAGTAAGGGAATCTGTCACCATGTTTCCAGAGGTGAAGGGAGAGGGAAAGCTGACCTTGCACATATGTGGATGGCACCATCACAATGGAACTGGAGGGCAATACCAGCAATCAAGGCCTCCTCCCAACCCATCTCTCCTGACTGACTACCATGACATCAGCAGATGTTATGATCTTGGGCTGAAACCTCAAAATCCAATAACCAAAAAAAAAAGGGCCTTGCTCTTAGTTGTTTATGCCAGGCATTTAACTCACAGTGGCACAAAAGCTAACATATACTTCCTTAAAATGTCATCCTCGAAATATGCTCCCACTGGAGGTGAAGAATTCAGCAGGAGTTTTGAGGGACAGGATGGAAAGCAGAGCTGCTAGGCCACCCCAGGCACAGATGGACACTAGTAAATACATTTTCATGAATTTTAATCAAATAAACCAGTTTATTTGCATACAAAAGACTCTGAAGTTAAGAGCTGATATTAAGATACAAAAAAGCTATAGACTATTTTGCATCTCTAATACTCTCCCAACAAAATCTTAAGCACGGCGGTCCACTGACAGAATTACATTTCCCTCCCATTAGACTTCACGGTCTTTCTTTCTTTCTTCCACACCCCCATTTCTTTTTCTTTTTTCTTTTCCCTCTGGTGAAGGTGAGGGTCTCTACGAAAGCTAAGAGCAACACAACAATCTACTAGAGGTAGGAAGGAAATTCAGTTCAGTATGTTTTCAAAATAATGTGTTGGTTCAAACTTCTACAGTCTGGCCCTGGGCAGATTACTATGAACATATGCAGTACAATTTGGTAGAAAGCTTCCTGATCAACCCCACGTACCACAGTAAAGCTTAAAACATGACTGCATCAAAACTCTCTTGTAAAGGACATGTGGCCTCTACCGTAAGGATGGGTTCTATGATTTAAGGGCCTAGAATGTGGTGTGGTCTCAGTCACAGAGAGAGTGTGAAGTCTTTCAGAGGACATCTATGGTGGGCTCCCATCCTGTTCCCTCTCTTCTACTGTTTCCAGTGTCCATCCTGCTTGCCATTCTGAAAGAGACTTAAGCATCCTTACTAGGGTCCTCGTGATTTCGCTTCTTTAGGTCTGTGGTTATAGGTCACCAGGCTAGGAAATATATGTGGCCTCTCTCCTGAAGATGTGATCTATTGACTTAGAAAACAGGTACACAATTCCTTATGCTTAACACTCTTAGTTTTCCTGCTGCTTGCTTCCCTCTGGCCCCCATGCCCTCTGCAGACTAGGAACTGACAGATGAGCCTTTACTAGTTAACTCACTGAGAACTGACTGGATTAGTAAGGTCTCTAGAACAGCAGAACTTATAGAAAATACATATTTTTCAGTATATCAGAAATGAAATATATATAATAAATATAGGTATGTACAGATATATTAGACAGAAAAATGTAGGTATAGGGAATTTATTACAATAACTTACAAGTTATAGTCCAACAGTTCCAACAATGGCTGGCTAAAAGGGAAAGTTCAAGAATCTAGAAGTTGCTCAGTCCACCAGGCTGGATGCTTCAGCCTGGAATCCCCAAGAAGTAGGCTCTAATGCCAGGAAAGGAATGGACTTCTTACCAAAACTAGGGCAAGCAGGCAGAGGGCAAAACCACTGTCTTCCACGTCCTTACACAGGCTTCCAGCAGAGTGGGACCCAGAGTAAAAGTGTGTCTTCCCACTTCAAACCAAGGAGCAATCTCCCACAGATTTGCCCTGTGGTCCACTCCAGATGTGATCAGGTAAAAGATGAAAAATGGGCATTGCACTGCTCAGGAAAACAACTGCATCACCACTCAAGGCCTACTCCTCATAACTGTGTCTCCACCCTATAAGCTTTGGGACTAAGTGTCCATTCAGGAATCACAAGAGTAAGAAATCAACTTGAGAAACGACATCAAAGTAGAGAAAATTACGTTTACAGAAAAGTAATTAGTTGAAATTTTAGGCAGAGAAAAGATGTAGAGCCATTGTATGAAAAATGAGGAAGACTAAAGAAAATGAAAGGAGAGTGAGACCAACTGCCCTTGCCTGAGGAAAGCAAAGCCTGCTGGTACTTCCATCCAGCAATGTCACACTTCAGACACAACTAATGAAAGTGACTTCAAATGTTTGCTACTATGATTAGGGAGTACCAGATAGTCCTGACCTTAAAAAAAAAAAAAAAAATGCTGAACATGTGACCCTGTAGAAATCATTCACTGAGGTGCTTTTTATCTAGAACATCTAATCCAAGAAATGAAAATGTTTTAAGCCTAACATACTTAGAAGGTTACTTCTAACTACCAAGAAGTTCACGGTTTATAAACTACTGGCATAAAAAATTGTATACACAATATACAACAATATATTTTTTAAAATATAGTTTAGTATTCATATGTCCCTCGGAAAAGGAAAACTAAAATTTATGTAGATTTACAAGTTGCTACAGCTGATGTGCTTTAAGCACAGTAACCAGCTTTATGTTATGCAAGCGGAGTACTAATAGTATTGGGAATGCCAGGGGTAACGATAATCTGAACACTACAGCACACTCTTTAGGGGCAACTTTCCCGTTAGAGCAATTGCACATAATTTTACCTCAGGAGAACCACACTTTTAAATTACCACTAGCCTTTCAAAAATTAAGTATTACGAAGATGTTAGAAATTGTTGTATTATGGGATTTAATATAACTTTTACTATTTTAACAGCTAAACTATTTGACATAAGCCTACATAGCCAACTGAAAATACCTACCTAAATGTATCTAAATCTAGCAAATCAAAAAACTAAAACATGCAGACGAGTATGTGTTAACTTCCAAACATTTACTAAATCATTTCTCTGTGGTTTTATGGGTTTTCCTGACTCGTCATACCTTTAACCAAATGAAATGATGTCTTTCAATCTGTGTACTTGGAGACAGTTCTAAACCTCAAAATTGACAAAAATAGTGACTCAGGAATCAGCCATATCCACCTGAAGAATGAATCAGGCCTCGCGTCTACTACTGCATTTCATTAAAGGACACAGTACCCCTCAATTCCATTAAGATGCTTATTAGCAACTCTTATCCATTGAAAAGGATTTCATGGGGCGGGGTGGGGGGTATGTGTACAACACAGAGACATAAACAACCAGCAGGGCCCACCTGCATTACAGGTGGCCCATATAACAGACTCATAGATCAGTGCCATATTCTGGCCTCATCAGAGAAGCTTCCTCCTGCAGCAGGCAGGAGGAGATGCAGAGACCCACAGCCAGACATTATATGAAGAGGGGCCTTAGCACACACAGCTCTGAATGGGATATCTCCAAAAAATCCTTCCCCTTGGAGCTCAGGGAATCCTATGGAAGAGGAGGCAGCTAAGAGCCAGCGGGGATGAAGTACACCAGAACAAGGCCCTCTGAATCACTGTGGAACATGCTAGGAACTCAGAGACTGAAGCAGCAAGCACAGGAGCCTACAAAGATCTGCACCAGGTCCTCTGTATTGAGTAT
Organism: Meriones unguiculatus; assembly: GCF_030254825.1. Taxonomy (NCBI): domain Eukaryota; kingdom Metazoa; phylum Chordata; class Mammalia; order Rodentia; family Muridae; genus Meriones; species Meriones unguiculatus. The sequence continues at coordinate 5,646,212 of NC_083350.1, read as the reverse complement.
TATAGCTTTCAGGTGAGTGCTTTTTATGTGACTGTTGAGTGTGTGAAAGAACTGATCTCCGATTCCTGTGCCTGTTCTTGGGATCTTTTTCTTCTGTTGTTGCCTAGTCTAGCCTTGATGTGATGGTTTTTGTTTTATCTTATTATATTTTATTTTGCCATTTTTGCTTGTTATCTCTTAGAAGCATGTTCTTTCTAATGAAAGATAGAATGGGAGTGGAAATAGAAGAAGGGGACTGGAAGTAGTAGAGGGAGGAAAACCTGTAATCAGAATATACTGTATGAGAGAATATTTTCAATACAAGAAAAAGAATACAGTAAAATGCAAAAGATACTAGTATGCTATCATGGGAAACTAGGCCCAAACACATTTAAATGTGGACACAGAAAGAGCATGAGCACTCAAAAATGATACAAAATTGGGAAGGTGGGGGGATGAAGGGAGGAAGGTTAAGCATAGTCCATATCTTCGGTAGGGTTTCTATTACTTTGATAAAACATCATGACCAAAAGCAACTTGCAGAAGAAAAAACCTATTTCACTTACAGTTCCATATCACAGTCCATCTTGGAAGGAAGTCAGGGCAGGAACTCAAATAGACAAGAACCTATAAACAGGAGCTAATACAGAGGCCATGGAGGAGAATGCTTATGGCTTACTCCATGTGGCTTGCTCAGTCACTTTTCTTTATATAACTCTGAATCACTGCCCAGATGTGGTGCTGAGCTGCCACCACCCACAATCATTAATCAACAAAATGCAACACAAAATTGCTAGGCCAATCTTAAAGAGACATTTTCTCAGTTAAAATTCCCTTTTCCCTAATATATACCTAGCTTATGTCAACTTGATATAAAACTAGCCATTCCACTCCCTTGTTATTAGAAAAATGTTTTGAAAAGAATATGATCACCAACAAAAATACATTTTCCAAATTCCTTTACATTACGTCACTTAGACATGACATCTAGGTACTGGTCATTTGCTTGTTGGTGGGGTGTAAAGAAGAGAAGACAAAAGTAGCATTAAAAGTTCATAAGTACAGCATTTCCCCACCTACAACTCTCTACCACTAATCATCCTCTGTGACCTCAACACGCCACAGACAAAGCTCCAAGAACAAGCTGAGACACTACATCATTGCTAGCAGTTTGAGTCTTGCTGAGCTAACACTGTCCACCACCCAGAACAGTTATTTGATGAGCCTTTTAAATTCTCTGTATGCTGCCCTAGTTTGGCTTGCTGTGCCAATGATAAAACACTGACCAAAAGCAACTGGCATTTTTTTTTTTTTGACTGACACATCCCAAACATAGTCCTTAACTAAAGGAAGTCAAGGCAAGAAGTCAAGCAAGAGCAGAAGCCCAAACCATAGAGAAAGGTGCTTAGTGGATTTCCATAAATGGCTTGCGAAAACTGCCTTTTGTGATCCTTTGAGTGAGAAGGCCTCACACAGGCTCGGACATCTGGACATGCAGAGTGTGTGTGTGTGTGTGTGTGTGTGTGTGTGTGTGTGTGTGTGTGTGTGTGTGCGTGTGTCAGCCCTTGGAAGAGGTGTCACTGAGGGTAGACTTGGATGTTTCACAACCCATGCCACTCACGGTTAACTCTCTCTGCCTGAGCTCTCAGATGCTCCAGGGTCCTGTCTGCCTGCCTGCTGCCATGCTCCCCACTACAATGGTCACAAACCCCAGCCCTCTGGAACCATGAGCCCCAAATTAAGCTCTTTTCTAAGTCACCTTGGTCACGATCTTTAATTACAGCAATTGATGGTAACACTTTCATAGACTGCCCACAAAGTCGGGGCCCTCCCACACCAATGCTAATCCAGACAATGCCCCACACTGCAGACCAGTCTAGTGGAGGCAATTCTTCCACTGAGCCTCCCTCTTCCCAGGGGAGTCTCTCTTGTGTCAACTGACAGAAACAGAGAAGCAAACAGATTAACTTACCCTTGTCAACCTCATACACAAACGCATCACTATTACATCATAACCTTTCTTTTCTTGTTTATCCTCAAGATCTCATATTAATATAATATAAAAGAACTCAGCTTTAAAAGTTCCACAAGCTTTTTAAAATTCCAACCATTTAAAAGTCTGAAGTCTCTTTAAAAGGTTTCAAGTCTCTTAACTTTGAGCCTCTATGAAGCCAAAAACAAATTACTCTCTTAATCCAAAAGTGAAAAAACCAGAGCAGAGCCACAATCAAATCAAATCAAAACCAAACTCCAGTAGTGTTAATAGCTCAATGCCCCACCTCTGGGACTCACTAAATATCTTTAGAGCTGCGAAGAACATGGGGGTGGAAAGGGGGTAGATTCTACTTCTCCAGCACTGCTATCCACAGTACACACAAGTTGGTAAGAACAGGATAACTCAACTCCATATCTGCCTCAGCCTCTTTTCAGAGCCCCTTCAATACTACAGTCTCCATGTTGACCAAACTAGTACACAAGGGAGGCACTTACACATGATCAAGTCGAGATGAAGCCTCGGTCCCCACAGCTTCTGTATCCTGACACTGGGGAAATACTTCCCACAAGATTCTGCCTCGAGGATGTGTCTCCTGTTAATCACTTGATTTTTTTTTTCAGCCCCAAGTAACCATTGTCAGTAAAGTTTTCACTTCAGTAGTGCTAGACTTTGGCTACTCACAGCTGATGTTCAGCCCCAGCTTATCATAAACAAACCATTTTTCATTCAAATAAGTCACACAAATGGTCCTGAGTTTCTGTTTCTCGCTAAAGCTCACCAAGCCAGACCTCCATCACCTGTGCTTCCCTCCACACTCTCCTCTTCCAAGCTCCCAGCACAGCCCACTAAGTTTTGAGCACTGACAAAAGCTCCAAGAACTTCCATGGTTCTCCTGAAACAACACAGCCAGCTCTGTCACTTGCAATAGCCTACTACCTGCTGGCAATTTCCTACCAACCTAGTTAGGTTTTTCAGATGCCGTGATAAAACACTGATGAAAACCAACTTAGGGAAAGAAAAGGGGGTTGACTTACAGTGGCAGTTCAACATCAGGGAAACCAAGGCAAGAACTCAAGACAGGAACCTGCAGGCAGGAACTGAAGCAGAAAGCAAGAAGAACACTGCTTATTAGCTTGCTCAGCCTCTTCAACCCAGGACCAGCTGTGGAGTATATGGGTGGCACCAGTTACAGTGGGCTGGGCTCTCCCATATAACAAAGCTACAGGCAAATCCGATAGAGGCAGTTCTTTGTTTGAAGTTTCCTCTTCCTAGATGATGACAGTTTGTGTCAGAATGACAAGAAACTGACAAGCACACGTTAAGTGCCCAGCAAAGGCCCAGACACTACTGCAAAGATGTATCTACTGCAAAGATGAGTATAGAGGCTAACTAGGCAAACTTCCTGTGCTATTATAATATGTTAGGGGTTGGCAGATACATCCATGGCTCCGGGCTAGTAACTTCAGCTCCAAGAAATCTATGAGCCAGTTATCAGGGAATAGCAGGAAGCACCTCTCTCCCATGGCAACCACTGAAACTCCAACTCCTTCTGCCTTATGTCTCTGTCTGGCTAAAGGGAAATTACTATAGCCTTGTCAGGTATTTTGTCCTAGGTTCAATTCAGCTCAGAATGCTACACAAAACATCAAGCAGAATCTGGACAGACCTTTCTGGCATCACTGACTTCTCACTATGACCAAACACCTGAGAGAAGTAAGTTGAAGGAAGGAGGATTGGAGGTGGCGACTCACATTACCACAGGACACAGTCCAACATTCTGATGCAGCTGCTCATTCTTCAATAGTATCCACAGGAATAAATCTCCATCAAAGCCCCAAAGAACAGGATTGATAGGGTTCTGGCAAGATGACATACTAGAGAGGGCATAAAGGCTGGTCATACCATTCTCATGGTTCCTAAATTGGGGAGAGGATGCAAACCCTAACTCATAGCTAGCCAGTCAGAAGTGAAGGTAAAACAACCCGGAGGTTACATGGTGCATAATGAGGAGGAGGAGGAGGAGTAGTTCTGCTTTAATCAGTGGGACACTGTGTTATCTCTAGGTAGAGAGCGGCAGAATTAAACCGGATGAAATTTCCTAGCCAACAGCCCTTGCTGCAGACATGCCTGGCTGCTGGTCAGGAGCCATACCTCACTGGGCTGCCTTCAGTGTAAGAACAGAGGAAAGCAGTCGCTCTTGTGGGAGCGGGTCCCCTTGCTCCCCAACATCTACAGAGCACTCCTGTTAAAACACAGAGGACACTTGCTGGGCTTACAGCATTCCAGCTTCAAATTCAGTGGCCAGGGCCAACGGCAGGGCTCCGAGGATGTTTGCTCTAAACCTTGAGAGGCTAGATTCAGTAAGCACACTAAAGAAGAGGAAGCTTGGTGATACATATCGCTGACCCCTGGCAACAGGAGAAGAGAGAGGGAGAAACAAGAGAATCCAGGGCTAACAGGCCAATCAACAAGCTGAAACTGCCAACTCCAGGTAAAGTGAGACACCTCATCTTAAAGACTTAAGGTTGAGAAGAACAGAAGACTTTCCAGCATCAACTTCTGGCTACGACATGCATGAGTACATTCATATCATATGCACACATTCACACCATACATGCTTGCATATACACCACAGACAAATACATACACACAATGAAGTGAAGCACAAACACTGTAAATATTGCTGCTTATGTATGAATTATGATACAAGATACCATATTAACTCAGCTAGGATGATTATGTCTAGATGTTAGCATGTTCAGCTTATTTAAAATGCTACCTGCTTAAGGACACTTTTGCTAAATAATAACAGAAGTTTTTAAATGTCTCCTATTTTCTTAAGTTTAGACAGTCTTATTTTTTAATTCACTTGTACCAAGTTCTTTTCTCTTGAAAACATTAGTTAACTGTCATTACTGTGGTCTTAAATCCATCACACACAAAGAAACAATTTCCAAGCCAAACAGGACTGCTTTAGGACTGTGAATCAAAGGTACCTCTCCACTGCTGACTTGTGTGTTACAATGAGCAGATGTAATCAAACCTGATGATAGGAAGCTGCTCTGATGACAAGTACATTGTATTCTCTGTAACCATCAGTGCTACTAAGGATTTTAATCTATGGTAAATCTGTAACAGTTAAAAATCCTAGATCATTGACTTATTTGTGCCTTATTTCAGACGTGCTGAGCTCTTCAAAATAAATGCTCTAAAATAGCATGCACTGCAAATTATAATTCTAACATAAAACAAATGTTAAAATGTTAGCATTTTTCCTCTGCATATATTGTACTGTATTAATTGTTGGTCTTGGTAATGTGGCTTATTAGTTTTGCATAATTTAAGTTTTAATTCAACGTTTAATTTTTAATTAAGTAGGTTTTTCAAGCTGTGCTTTCTTCTTAAATGTTAGTCACTAAACACGGTACATATAAAACAATTCTATGGTATAAAAAACATGGTATGGTCATGAATTACATTTCTCTATGATTTCAGAAATGAAAACAATCAGCCATTTATATTTTAAAAAGCAAAATGCCATTTTAGTTTGTCATTAATATTTAAACAATTTAAGCTCAGAGAAAATGCTTGGAAAACTAAAGAGCAGAATATAAAATTACAATCAAATCACTTTCTCAATAAAGCCCATTTTAGTTTCAAAATAAATCTCTTTTGGAATATCATACTCCACATTAAAAACTAATTTGTATTTTGGTTTTCTATGAAAACTACTGGGACCAGCATAAGCCTTTATGGCAAAGAATACATATTCTTCCCACAAGAGCAAAAGCATATAGACATTGCCTGCCTCATAGAAAAGGAAAAGGCCAATGTGAACAAAGAAGAATCCACGAAGGTTGATGAGGGAAGAGCTACCTTCCACGTCAAGTTACAAGACTGGGTAGAGATCCAATTAAAGTGTGAAGTTATCATTACAGTAAGTGCTCCACAGAATGACTCCATTATGCTCCCTCTGAAGATGAAGCTCTCCAAAGCAGGAGTCATTAACAGAATATTAAGTCTTATCTAAAGACCTTTATATAATATTTTAAAGATATTTTAATAAACTTCAGTAAGTTATCATTTTCCTCAATATGTTTCCCAATTGTACCTCTGTTTGCTTTTTATGTGCCAGAAAGCCTCAATACGAAGAGTCAGAAGAGAATGTGATACAAGAGCCCTAGCAACGATGGGTATGAAGAATGCCTGTGTACTCCAGACTGCCTGCTAACTGCCACGTGACCGAGGAGGGGGTGGGTGCCATCTCCAGAACACCCTCAACCTGCCACCATATCACAGCCAACATCGCATAATCTCTCTTCCCACACACTGCTAGAGATACAAGACACAAATGTAACACATACACATGTGCACGCACGCACACAGAGTCTAAATTTTAAGATTAGCAGTGGGCATCTCTCCTATGTGTATGTATCAAAATACAAATCATTTCCATTCTTTTCATCAACAACATTTCCAGCATTAGAATCAACACACATAGCATCACTAAGAGCTAAAGGTCCCAGCACCTGCTGCCTGTTAACAAAAGCACCGCTACAGCAGTCAGCAACTGCTTCTGCTCACATCTTTCTGTGAATCCTACCTGCCACTTCCAGAAGCCAGGAGTTACAACCACTGCCAGAGACCAGCCTTTACCCACCCATGATTATTAGTTCACCGAAGAAAAAGACCCTGCCAAGTTTGATGGGTAGCAAACCTGCTGTAGAAGAAAGGCCTCCGTGGGAAAACACGAGGCTGTGAGGCTGGGAGTCTAAAGAGTACTTCCCTTTCAACACAAGCCTAGTGCAGCAGCACCCCACAGCCAGCTAATATAGGACTCTTTCATGACACAGACACATGTACACCACTGAGTGTTGGCCAAAACACTTCTACAAGACCAGCCTAAATTAATCCAAAGGCAAAGAGAAAGAGAACTGAGAGAAAGAGAACGTGCAAGGTCCACTGAAGGTAGCAATGGCAACTGTGAAGCCACACTGAATGAAATAACTAGAGCTTCCATACAAAAGACCACAAACAGGTATAAATACAGCACATTTCAAAACCTGCTAGTCTGTGGGCAACGCCAAACATTACATCAAAAATTTAAAAAAACACGAGACATTCTAGAGAGACACTGAAGCCAGGTGAGGGGTTTATGACTTTAAACCCTTAAAATAATTCCAGCCTAGAGTAGCGGCCAAACACCTTTAATTCTAGCACTCAGAGGAAGATGATCTTTGTGAATACTAGTCCATCCTGGTCTACAGAGAGAGTTCCTGGACAGTCAGGGTTATGGCATAAAACACTGTACGGAAATACAAAAAAGAAAACTTAAAAACAGAGTGTCTACCTCCCCCTGAGGGGGGAGCAGCCTTACTAGGCCACAGAGGAAGACAATGCAGCCAGTCCTGATGAGACCTGATAGACTAGGGTCAGAGGGAAGGGGAGGAGGACCTCCCCTATCAATGAATTTGGAGAGGGGCATGGGAGGAGATGAGGGAGGAAGCCTGGGATTGGGAGGGAATGAGAAAGGGGGCTATAGCTGGGATACAAAATGAATAAACTGTAATTAATATAAAAAAATTAAAATTGAAAAATGGGGTGACTAAAATCAGTTATTCCTCTCTGGAAAAAAGAACAGCCAGTTAAGCCTAGAATAAGAAGAGATGAGGAGGAGAATGAGGGAGGAGTGAAGGGATATGAACAATAAATTTAAAATGAACAAATACAGAAAAATCAATTAAGCCAAACGCTGGCTATCTGAAAAGATCAATAAAATCGGTAATATATTTTAGCTGAAGTGATCAGATAATATTAAGTGCTATGAAAATAAAAAATAGCTCATAATAATTAGCAGTAAAAATCAAACTGTAGCAGGATAGGGATTATTACTCATAAAAAGAGCAAACACTGAATATATCAATAATTAAAATTTTCAAAGATATGTTTTTAATTTTAAAATGTGTACTATCTGATATGTATAGAATGAAACCTTAAAATTGGTTTCAAATGTGCGTACGTGTGTACATATGTATGTGTGTGTGTAATTTAAATTATCTAAAGGTTGAACAAGTATATCTCTAAAACATTTAATAACAAAAACAGATCTGAAAAAAAAAGAAAGAGTTTGGTTTTAAATATAAATAACTATCAGTCAACGGGTGATCTGATGATCAAAGTGAACCCCAAGTACCATTTTGCTAATCATTTGGCATGGAAACAAAACAACAGTGAAATAACTGCTGGATGGAGTAATCACTACTTTGAGAAGCCATTTTGTCCTCCAAAAGTTAGTATGATATTATCTGCAATGGTGAGTTTTGTCAGCAGCATAACCAAGGGAAGAGGGAGTCTCAGATGATATCTATCTCAATCAGATCGGCCTGTTACCATCTGTGAGGACCTGTCTTAACCAACAGTTGATACGGAAGGGCCTAGCTGACTGTGGACAGCAGCACAGATGAGCACCTGCTAGTGGTCCTGGGTAGTATAAGAAAAACAGCTGAGCAGGTGCCAGGGAGAACAAGCCAGTGAGCAGTGTTCCTCCATGGATCCTGCCTTGAGCTCCTGTCCTGACTTCTCCAAATGATGGACTGTGACCTGGAAGTGTAAACTGAAATAAACCCTTTCCTCCCCAAGTTGCTTTGAGTCATGGTGTTTATCAAGCAACAGAAAGCAAACTAGAACATCATCTTAAGTCCTATTTCTTCACCTGCCAAAAGAGAAGGAAGAAATTATAAGCACTCCAAATACCAAAAGTTACTTTCCTTAACACTTTTTTGGTTTCTAAAATAACTATATATAACCATATATATATGATGGTTTAAAGCCTAAATTTTAAATATATTAGCAAAACAAAAATAACTACTAAATCTAACTAATCATGCTGAATCATCTTTCTCGAAACTATTCTCCTTCATTTCCAATAATGTAAGTTTATTAATTATCTTTTCATTTTTCTTAAGTTCTCAAAAATACCATGGAGCTAATTATAATCAGTTATCTTGTTCACTGTATATATGTAACCTTGTACAAGGAATTATTCATCCATACCAGACCTTTACCAATTCTATGGCATCTAAAATTTATATGAAAAATATGTAGGCAACATAATTTTTCAAAGAAATCACTATATCATTATACAGTGAAGACAATTTTAAAAGCATAATAAATCAAAACAAACTCTAATTTCGGATACAGGACAGAATGTTTAACTATTAAGTGCCTTGCACTTCACAGGCAAATGCAGCACAACTCCTAGCCTGGCTGGGTCCTGTTGGTCCTTCCATGTACAGTACCTACCCTGCCTCGCAGCTTGGTGCCCAGTGTCCTCACAATGACATTTGCATGAGGTTCCCACCATGGCAGCATCCCACCTGGGCCCACTTATGTCTGAACCTCTCCTGCCCTATCTCTCAGGCCCCCAGCTGTTATCTGCCATCAGTCTACAAATACTGCATCTCAGAAAAACTAAAGAATACTGAGGTCAGAACAACACAGAGGTTTCTGCTTCCTTTGTAAGGCACTTCGCTTTTGATATGGGCAGCACCAACTTCTCAGCAAGGTAGCGGAAAGGTAATCCTTAATTAAACTTTCTCAATTCTCTCAAACACTACCACAAACAACTTAAGGGAAAACACTACCTAGAGATTCGTAAAACAACACTGCACCCCAACACACAAACACAAACAGTGAATATATACAACATTAGTGCAGAATCAAGGCTTCTGCTTTGCTGTTTGTATTGCCATTATACACCCATGAACTGTCATCAGTCATTTATTTTGTACTTCCAGTAACTGCATCCACAGTGCAAGGAGAGAGGGCTGAAAATTCAGGTGCTCTTTGCAAACTGAGGACAACAAAAACTTGATCAGACACTGACACCTTACAGATATCTAAAAAGACTACCAGAGCTAAGACATTCGATGTGCATTACAGAGACTTTTTACTATGAACAAGAAACAGAAACATGTTGGCATTGGTAACAAATTTCATTCAAGACTTGCATGCAGAAAAGTCAGGAACACTAATAAGAGACATAAAAGATCTGAGATAACAGAAAGGCGTGCCACACTCATGATTAAAAACTCCACATAGTTCCCTATCAGTTTTCTAAAAACTGTTTTGTAGACCCAATGCAAAAAAAGTATTTAAAAAAACAAATAATATTATAATTTCAATCTACACTACAGTCATAATGTGGAGAGTTCAGTAAGAGGACAAACTCAATTTTGGTATTTGGAAAGGTACTTTGACACCTCAGCAAAGAGTATTGGTGACGAATAAGCACATGCAGCTCATCAACATTATGAGCCATGAAGGAAACACCAATTAAATTATAATAAAATAACATGACAGGCACTGTATATCAGCTAAAATAAAAAAACAACAACAATGCCAAGTGCTGATGCAGACAGAATCAACTACAATTTTAACACACTTTGAAAGTGATGAAGCATGGCAAACAATTCCTGTTCTAAAAACAGGTAAAGGGACACCACTCACCTGGGGATTACATGTAATCCCCAGTACCCCCTAATGTTACCAGTCCAGAATTCACTGTTTCTTACGTCATTATTAGGGTTCCTACTAAGGTAAATTAAGTGTATGATTTCTTATGAAATTCACCATCCATGTAGCATGTTCCCATTTGTATGGTCAGCCAACAATATCCAGCTTATCAAGAAAGATGCCTTGCACATCTCATGTGATATTGCCATTTACACGCTGTTTCTACGTCTGATGACTTTCAGTGCCGTGGTTAATGTACGCCTGAGTCATAAAGTGCAGGGAGCCTGTTTTAAGGGACAAGCAGCTCTCAGGGCACAGCAGATCCTTCCTAAGAAACAGAAGCCATCAGGGATTTCATATTCACTGGGAGAGTGTTTTTAAAAAATGGCTTTTGGTGATGTTTTATAAACATTTTATGAAGAAAACCTATAAAAGGACAGGTCAGTTCTTTTATCCTCTTAATTTTTTAAGCCTGATTTTTTAAGTTCAGAAGAATAATATATATTTGAAGTATTTTTATAATTACTAGAAAAGTACCAATTAACAGCAGTAAGAAGATAAAGCATTCCACATGCCATAAATTTAAGGTAAAATCATTTTCCTTCCATGCTTAAAGCCATACGCAAGGTGGGTTACAGCATTAATACTTTTCTTTTAAAACCTCACACTTACTAATCTTTTTAATTTTAAGTATTGACTTTGTAATAAATGGGTACAAGCTAAATTCCAAATATGAAAGAGTTTGAATTATACTGACCATTAGCAGAGACATAATTGACAAAGACACATAGATTTTACTTTTAAAGTGGCTTGAAAATCCTTTCTATATAATGCTTTATGTGAGGACACAATCCCTCACAAGGAGAACAACACGCCCTATTCAAGGGTGACGCGATTAAACACCTTCACTCTAACGCCAGCCCTTCGGGAAAGTCTTTCCTCAGCGGCCCCGCCCAGTGTCTCCTGCTGTCCCCCTCTCTGCACTACACTCCCTTTCACTCACAGCATCAGTCCCTGCGCTGGACACTCAAGATCTTAAGCTGCTTGTTGTTCAGACCCCCCAACCCAGAATCCAACATGCATATAAGCCAAAGATAGTGTGTTTTGTTACCTGCTGGACTCTCACCATCTGAAAGGTAATGGTAGCTTTTAATCCTACACTCATAAAATTAGTGCTTTCTCAAACACACCTCAAATAAAAACATTAACACAGCTAAGATTTGTTTAACTGTGTCTTCGCTTAACATATCATTTTCCAAACATTTATCATAGAAGTGTCTTTAATAAGAGCCCAGATTTAGAAACCACAGTTTAAATCCTCTCCCAAAAAAAGTTGATGCAAACTTATCTAAAAGACTAAAATTCCCTGGACCCTTAGGATTGAAATAAATATATTCTAAAAATGGAAGATATTAAGTTGGAAAGAAGATATGAAAGGTCTGGGAGGCAGAATTAGAAGGGGGATAAGGGATAGAAATAATGAGGATACATTATAAACTTTGAAAGAATAAAAAATAATAAATTTCTTGCTAATTTTAAAATGTCTTATTGAGTCTCAATGTGTATGGATGTAATGGTTTGAATAGGAATGGCCCCCATAGATTCACGTGTTGGAATGCTTGGCCTCAGGACAGTGGCACTATTAGGATGTGGGGCCTTGTTGGAGGAAGTGTGTCAGTGGAGGAGGGCTTTGAGCCCTAACTAAGACAGAGCATTTGGCCTGCAAGTATCTCTGTGCACCACACACCCACAGAAGACAGAAGAGGATGCCAGATCCCCTGGAACTAGAGTTGCAGACAGTTGTAGTCAACACGTGGGTGCTGGGAATTGAACCAGGGTCCTGTTAAAGAGCAAGGACTACTCTTAACAGATGAGCCATCTCTCCATCTCCTCCTGTTAAGTTTTTAACTGTTTATTTTATTTTTATGTTTATGATTGGAGGAGGTAATCACCGGACAATTTCAAGGACTCGTTTCCCTCACCTTTAAGTGTGCTCCAGAAACCAGTCAGGCTGGTGGACTTGCACAGTATCTTTACCCAGTGAGCCATATCACCTGTAATCATATTAACAAGTTTACCTTAATAATAAAAGAAGTAAGAAGTCAGGAAGAGAAGCAAGTAGGCTAACTGCAGATCCTCACCTCTCCCTCATCTCAAAATCCAATACCTCAGTCTCATCCTTAGCTCTAAACAGACCATCTGCTACTACAGGAATCCCTGCCCATTCTGTGCAATGCCCTAGTGGATCACTCAGATCTTCCCCTCCAACCTCCCTTCCCCCAACTCGTCCTTTATGCAGCCCACAACAGCAGCAGGCCTTCCCTGGGAACCAGCTGGCCACCCCAGGTATCAGGTAGACTTCTGCATGGCAAAAAATATTGTCATTAGGACAAAGTGAAAGTCTACAGAATAGACAAAGATTTTTGCCAATTATACAGCCAATAGAAGGCTAGTATCCAAAGTATATAAAGAACTCAAAAAATTAAGACTTCAAAAAAAAAAAAAAAAAAAAAAAAAAAAACAACCCAGATGGGTGCAGTAGAGCATGCCCATAATCCCAGCACTCAGCGAGGCAGAGCCCGGTGGATCTCTGTGATTTCAAGACCAGCCAGGTCTGTAAGACAGCCAAAGGTATACAAGGCTACTAAAAACGCTAAAAAAAAAAAACACACACAAACACACACACACACACACACACACACACACACACACACACACAAAACAGGGAACAGATTAAAGCACAGAATTATCAAAAGAGAAAACTCAAATGGAAAACAAACACTTAAAGATATGTTCGACATCCTTAGTCACCAGGGAAATGCAAATTAAACCTACTTTGAAATTCCACCTTACACCAATCAGAATGGCTAAAATCAATAACACAAGTGACAGCACATGTTGCTGAGGATGTGAGTAGGGAAAACATTTAAGCCACTGCTGGTGGAAGTGTAAACTTGTACAGTCAGTATGGAAATCAGTGTGGCAGTTCCTCTGGAAGCTAGGAATCAATCTACCTCAAGAGCCTGCTACTATATCACTCCTGGGTATATGCCCAAAGGACATTTCATCCTCTCCACAGATACCTGCGCAACCATTTTCATTGTTGCTCTATTCATAATGGTCAGAAATTGGAAGGGATCCATTCTTCAGTTGAGGGGCATCTGGGCTGTTTCCAGCTTCTGACTATTACAAATAAAGTTACTACAAACATGGTTGAGCAAATGTCCTTATTGTGTACTTGTGCCTCTTTTGGATATATGCCTAGGAGTGGTATGGCTGGATCATGAATGAGGAAGCGCTATTCCTAGTTGTCTGAGATTGAGTGGTTGTACAAGTTTACATTCCCACCAGCAGTGGAGGAGGGTTCCCCTTTCTCCACAACCTCTCCAGCATGTGTTGCCACTTGAGTTTTTGATTTTGGCCATTCTGATGGGTGTAAGGTAAAATCTCAGGGTCGTTTTGATTTGCATTTCCCTGATGGCTAATGACGTTGAGCATTTCTTTAAATGTTTCTCTGCTATTCGATATTCCTCTATGGAGAATTCTCTGTTTAGCTCTGTTCCCCATTTTTTAATTGGATTACTTGGTTTGTTGCTTTTCAGCTTCTTTAGTTCTTTATATATACTGGATATGAGTCCTCTGTCAGATAAAGGGTTGGTGAAGATTCTTTCCCAATCTGTAGGTGTCATTTTGTCTGACAACAGTGTCCTTTGCTTTACAGAAGCTTTTCAGTTTCATGAGGTCCCTCCCATTTATTGATTGTTGCTCTTAGAGCCTGTGCTGTTGGTGTTCTGTTCAGGAAGTTGTCTCCTGTGCCAATGAGTTCTAGGGTCTTCCCCACTTTTTCTTCTAACCGATTTAATGTGTCTGGTTTTATGTTGAGGTCTTTGATCCACTTGGACTTCAGTTTTATGCAGGGTGATAAGTATGGATCTATTTGCATTTTTCTACATATAGCTATCCAGTTAGACCAGCACCATTTGTTGAGGATACTATCTTTTCTCCATTGTATGGTTTTGGCATCTTTGTCAAAGATCAGGTGTCCATAAGTGTGTGGGTTTATATCTGGGTCTTCAGTTCCATTGATCCACCATTCTGTTTCAATGCCAGTACATCTGCACAATGGAATATCACTCAGCAATGAAAAAATAAGGAAATCATGAAATTTGCAGGTAAATGGTGGGAACTGGAAAAGATCATCCTGAGTGAGCTGTCCCAGAAGCAGAAAGACACACATGGTATATACTCACTCATATAGACATATAATATAGGATAAACCTACTAAAATCTCTACATTTAAAGAAACTAGTCAAGAGGGAGGACCCTGACTAAAATGCTCAATCCCCATCCCGAAAGGCAAAAAGGAAGGACATTAGGAGAATAAGAAAACAGGAAACAAGTTAGGAACCTGCCACAGAGGGCCTCTGAAAGGCTCTGCCCTACAGACTATCAAAGCAGATGCTGAGACTTATGGCCAACTCTTGGGCAGAGTGCATGGACAGGAACTCCACAAGGACAGCAACAGAACCAGAAAATCTGAACACAGGGGTCTTTCCAGAGACTCATACTCCAACCAAGGACCATGCATGGAGATAGCCTAGAACCATGGGCTCAGATGTAGCCCATGGCGGTTCAGTGTCCAAATGTGTTACATAGAAATGGGAAGAGGGACTGCCTCCGACATAAACTGATTGGCCTGCCCTTTGATCACCTCCCCCAGAGGGGGGAGCAGCCTTACCAGGCCACAGAGAATGACAATGCAGCCACTCCTGATGAGACCTGATAGACTAAGATCAGAAGGAAGGAGAGGGGGACCTCCCCTATCAGTGGACTTGGGGAGGGGGAGGGAAGATGAGATTACGAGGGGAGAAGGGGGGGTTTGGGGGGGGATACAAAGTGAATAAAGTGTAATTAATAAAAGTTAAAAAAAAGAAATTGGAAGGGATCTAGAAATCCTTCAACAGAAGAATGGATTTTAAAAATGTGGTAAATTTGCACAGCCATTAAAAAAATGAAATCATGGAGCATACCTGTAATGCCAGCACTCAGGAAGGTAGAGGCAGGTGATCTCTGTGAGTTTGAGGCCAGCCTGGTCTACAAAGTGAGTCTAGGACACCTAAGGGTACAGAGAGAAACCATGTCTTAAAAAAACAAAACAAAACAAACAAACAAACAAAAACAATCATGAAATTTGCATGTAAATGGATTCTACTAGAAAAATTAACCCTTAGAAGCCTGTTTGTTTTCTATTGAGAGACAGAAAGAGGAGGACATCTGGATGGGAGGGTCGGTGGGGAGGAACTGGAAGGAATAGAGGGATAGGAAACTCTAAACAGGATAGAGGAGGGGAAAAATCTACTTTCAATAAAAGGAAAAAATAAAATATTACACACATAAGGAGAAGAAGAAAGGGGAGGAGGAAAGGAGGAAAAGTACTCTTGGGCAAGAAATACAATACACAAGCCTTATTTTGTTAGACCTTCTTATGAAGTCTATGTGTTAGAAATACCTAGTTATCCTAATGGATACAAAATTAAAGCTTCAAAAAATGAAGTTTTGTATATTCAGTATCTTTACCCAAATCATAGAGCTATAAGTGCCAAATTTGGGAATTAGACACACAAATTTGTGATCTCTCCTTACATACTATTTAGTAATCATATCTTTTTTAATAATAAAATTTGGGAGAGCTAGAACCCTCGAAAAAGTAGTAAAACACAAAACATGAGTTTTTAAATAAGGATGAGACAAAGATGAGTATATCTTTTTCAATAATAATGTGGGTCTAAGTGAATCAAGAAAGAGTAAGGACGCAGGCAGAACAAGCAAGCGAAGGGAGTGGTTGTGCAAGGAGGGAAATGACAGTGATACACCGCTAGAGCAACACCCTTACACCAAAGGTGTCCAGGAAAGCCAGACTTTACAGGATGTGCAAAGTGTCTACACACTGTGAGGGCTAAGGTGGCCTCTCAGAACTTCAAAGCACACTGCTAGTTTTAGAGGCTTACTCCACCATCACAGGGCAGGGAGCACAGCAGTACACAGGCAGCGGTAGTGCTAAAGAAGAAGCTGGGAATTAATTATACATCCACAGGCAGCAGGGAGAGATACTGGTTCTGGTGTGGGCTTTTGAAACCTCACAGTAAAACTCCAGTGACACACTTCCTCTAGCAAGGCCACACCTCCTAATCCTTTTCAAAGGATGTCACTCCCTAATTGCCAAGCATTCAAACATATGAGCCTATGAGAGCCATTTAAAACCCAAGACCCAGGAAATGGGTCATAGGTTTGTAGAAGTGAGAAAAAGCAAATTTAGAACCATAAGGAAAAACCGCAAAATCTTGAAGATGTAAATGAAGACTAATAGTATGGAAAGACAGACTCAAAAATAAAAATATGTCTATATGGAACTTGTATCCACAATGACCCACTTAATTCAAAAGTTCAATTCATCTTTAACTTTCACTTCCTAAAAGCCTACTGTGTATATTCAAGATGCTCTGAAACACCAACAAGAAAGAAAAACTATTTTGATTCTTTGTTCTTGCTTTTTGAAACAGGGTCTTACTATTCAACTAAGGCTGCCATCAAACTCAGGGCTACATTAGGTAGTCCAAACTGATATAAAACTCTCAGGAATCCTCCTGCCTCAGTTCCCAAAGGCTAAGATTACAGGTATGTACCTCATATTCTAAAATCCCTATGATTCTAGTGTAATGTATTTACCTGTGAAATGTAATGATAGAGAGAAAAACTGCTTTCTCTTAAGGCTCCATTTAAGATATAAAACACACAGTTGCATACAGATGTGCCAGTGCCTGAGGAAGGGAGCTGCTGAATCCATTACTGGGGGAGAGGGGCTCTGAATACACCTATAAAGCCCCATAAATGCTGTCCATCAATCTGCTCACACATACTACTGAGCGCCACGCACTATACAGACTGCTCAGAAACCCATCAAAAGCAGCAGAGTAAGTTTCTCACAAGCTAGCATATGATATCAAAAAAAAAGCTCTGACCAACAGTTCTATGATTCCCACTACAAAAATATCAAAGCAAAATAGCTGTCAAAGGCATAAATTAAATCAATTTCAAATTGAACAGAAAATTATTTCCTATTTTCCAAAGGCGCTGATTTAGAATGATCTTAAACCTCTGGAAAAGAATTCCTCGATTTTCAAAAATTCTGAAGTCTAATTACAAGTAATTATAGCTTTTCATTTTCAACATGATGAAATAATTTGATTCTTTTTACAAGAGGTCTGGTTTAGCTCAAAACAGACAAGTGCTTCTGCACTGAGTTAGTCCACAAAGACAACGAGGATCATTCTCAGTAGAAAACCAGGTTTACATGTGGCCATAAATCAAGCCAAAAAGTTCATATGTGCTACAAATGCAGTTTCCTCATTCTCAGCCATGAGAGAAAGCAAGTGGCCTCCGATGAGACGAACTTGAAAATAAGAATACAACGGAGGGGAGCGGGAATCTCTACAGTGATCTCAACATTCAGATACACACAAGCTCTTCAAAGGTGGAAAAAGCAAAGCGTTCTGAAACTCTCTGCAGTAAGGAAATCACTTTTAGTAAATGAGAGTTAGTGTTTCCAACATTTAATACCAGATCTAATAGTGACTTGTACCAGGATGGTCTTAGGCCTTTAAGAAAAGAAAATGGAATTCTGGGAACTGCAGATATTCCTAACTGCGAATGCACACGAATAAACTAAATCCAAAGCCTAAGTTTCTGACAGCAGTGTATACTTTCATCTGGGAAGTTTGCAAAGCTGTGCATTCCTCTGCTCTTTGTAGAGTGCTTTACTCATGACTCACACCCAGAGACGTGTTACATGCTATTAGACCAAAAGCACCATAAAACTGCTTTTCACCCTGACCTGACACACCTGGTTACAATTACATCGTTAGAACACTACACCAGTAGTTGAGCAAGGACAGGCTAACAAAGGCTAACCAATCAGCAGGCGGTAGCAAGTACTGCACTCAGCACCACCCACTAATGTAAAAACGATCTCCCATGTACCTCTTGCAAGCACAAGTGCACATATCTGTCCACAGACACACATTCCCACCCTCTACGACACTAACACAGCATCTGTGCCATGGACATCAGGTTGAAAAATGCTACTGACACAGAAGTTTACTACACCAACCAATGATTTTTTTCCAGTAAATACAGTATATCCAGCAGTCAGACTGTTTGCCTTACTAAAATATAAGCAGTTCCTCTCCACCCCCAAAGAACAGGGCTGTAAGCAGAAAACAGCACAGCCATTGTGCTCCATGGGCCCACCACGTTCCAATGTTCCTAACGTCAAGTAAAAGCACCGATCCAGCCAGAGTCCACGACAGAACCATAATAACCAAATTTTCAGGCACAGTAATCTTTGACAGAGAAAAAAAAATTAAGAGGCTTTGATCACTTCCAGGTATCAACTACTTACATGCCTCACAAACCTAAACTACCACAGAAACATTACACCACATTTAAAAAAGTAGAATAATTTATCATACTTAGGAGAAGAGTGACAGACACGGTACCTCACTACAGCTAAAGTAATGCCCTATGCCACAAGAATGCAGTACAGAGGATGGGGAATCCTCAGGCCTCACTTCACTCTCAGCAATCCAACCTCCACAGAACGCACCACTCCTTTGACATTTGGCCACATTTTTCGAAGTCAAGAGCTGGGTAAATGCGGTCTGGATGCTTTGTGAAGACTCCATCCCATCTTAGAATCTTGAATACAACCAAGTCCACGGCCAGTTAATGAAGAAGAACACAAATTAAAGTCCACATCCCAGTTCCCTTGCCCTTTCCTGTCTTGTCATAAGACACCAGCATGGCCACTGCTTCTATGTCACATTTGAGAAGAAAACCTTCAGAATGAAAAGCCACAGTGTGGACGATGAGGATCCCATCACAGCAGACGACCTCCTCCTGCAGAGGGGGCAACACGGCAAGTACAAAGGCTTCACCATCTATGATGACAGGAAGTAGTTTCTACAAAACAAAGCTTACTTGATGCCTTCCCTTCTGAATGCATCCCTCAGTTGATGTTCAACTGAAAAAGAAAGAATGTTATCAACTGATGGACACCTCAGTGAAAAGGAAAAAGGCAGCTTTTTTTTTTTTAATGTGGGATTTGGAAGCATTCCATAAATACTTTCTCACGATGAGAAGTGGCAATTCACATTTAAAAGAGCATAAACAGAAATCTATTTGGGAAATAAATCTTTAGGGAATATAAAAGCCAGTCCAAGGGGTTGGAAAAATGGCTCAGTCGTTAAGACCACTGGCTGCTCCTCTAGAGCCTGCTAGGGTTCAATTCCCAGCAGCCACATGGAGGCTCACAGCTATCTAAAACTGCAATGGGATCCAATTCCCTCTTCTGGTGTGCAGCAATACATGCAAGCAAAACACTGAGATATGTGAAATAAATAAATCCCTTTTTAAAAGCCAGTCCACGAATGAGACATATCATGTATACCCTTTGTGAGGATGTAGTGATGAAATGGCACATTAACACAAATAGTTCAGCTTTCAGAACATACAATTTTTCAGCACTTAAATGCCGAAAGGCTCATCCATCAGCATGAACAAAAAGAATACGGAGATGCGAGCTACGTCATGTCTACCTCAGTGACTCCTACGGGAGACTATACACAGACTTCCCACCCTGCATCCACACTCTATGACCACAGCTTTCAACAAGAAGTGGCTCTCCATGTTAACCTCCCAGGCCTAAGCAGCAGCAACAGCAGACCAACCAGTGCTCTGCTGACCGTTGGCTTGCACTGACTAGACCCTACTGAAATCTCCACACTCCGGCTGCGGCCCCGGGGTTACCACAGTCTGAACACTGATGCCTCCCAAGTGCAGACTTTCCTCCTCTACCACTGCCCATAAATAAGCAAAGCGTGTCACGTGTATCAGTTACAGTGAGTACTATGCTACAGCCGGACAAGGAATTGTTCGCTTGGCTGCTGGGCTGCTTTGTTGACTGGCTAGTCTGATGTGCTCTTGGAGATAAAAAGGCCATGGAGTTAAGGGTTCAAGTGAACACTTAAGGAATGCAAGTTTGGGCCTTCAGATTCTTTTCAAGCTATGAATGTGTGAAGAATATTTTGGACATTAGAATTTAAGTCTTCTTCCATACTCTAAAAACCTGCAAAAGATATAATCATATCAGACTGTCAAGGAAAATACACCACAAACAACAAGCACCTTCTCTATAACCACTAAGAATCTCAGTTCAGACAATTCCTTAGTGACTTAATTTCCTTTAATACCCTGACTTTTCTGGCCAATATGCTGGAATATTTGTGTAAAAAGTGTGTGCACTTATCTTGAATTTTTGCACTACTCTGTACAATGTGACACAAAAGACAAATTGGAACCAGTATGGTTCAACCCCAATGATACAGGTAGCCAGGACACAGGAGAACTCAACACTTCCAGGGACAGAGAGTCAAGCAGGGAAGAGCCACAAGAGTTGGAAAGAATGAGAAATGCTCACTCTAGAGCACAATTATAAGGCGAGAATAATGGGAGCCACCTCCAGGAAGGACAAGACCATCTCCCAGAAGAGGGCCTAGTCAGGTCCTGCAAGAGCATGCAGTGCCGTCGAAAGACGAAAAGCTATGAGCTGCAAAGACACAGACTTTTCTAAAGAAAGCTTTCCAAGAAACATTCCACAACAGAATGGACAACCTTAGGGAAGTAAACATCCCAAGCAAATATTTCAACACATTTGAGAAGAAATTATGAACCACTAAACAAACCTTCTCTGGTTTCTTGATAAACATTCCACACTTGCTACTTAACAAGCACTGAACTGAACAGAATGAGCATTGCATGCCAGGAGCCATTCTCCTGAGGAGAAACCAGAAAATCAGATGGCTTCCTGTACAAAGGAAATCAGTGAGAAGCCAAGCATCCTGACAGAACGATGGACTGATTTAGACATGTCCAGAAAGAAAGGCAGTGACATATTCCATCCTCAACACTGAATAGACTGGCTGCCACTCAGCCCTCAGCCTCACGAAGAGAACAGGCCTGTTATCACTAGGATACCATCACTTAGTACCGTGTAGAAAACTATTAAATCCTCCACAAAACTAGAAGGAGAATTCACTTTTCCTGGACCCTGGATTTTAATACAGTTTTGAGCCAATCGGTTAGATAATTAAAACACAAGTTAATTAGATAATTAAAACAGGATGTGGTAGTGCATATAATCCTGTTATGCCTGTATCTTTGTATGCTGTAATATATCCTGTAATGCCTGTATATACATATCCTGTAATGAATGTATGTACATATCCTGCAATGCCTGTATGTATGTATGCCTGTAATCACAGCTCCTGGGAAGCAGAGGCAACTTAAGCTACACAAGAAGAGCCTATCTCAAAAACCAAACAAACACACAAATAGAAAATACAGACTTTTGGTCACCAAATGAAAGTGAAGTACTTTGCTGGCAAATCCCCCACATGGATCACTTCCCAGCTGCTACTCTGCCCATCATTCTTAACTCCACATATGTTTCAAAGTTTTACCTCCAACGTTTCATTGGGCACACTGCCCCATGCATCACAAACAGGAAACACGAATAGATTCCTCATGTCATTTTTAGATGTATTACTAGAAACAGAAGCAGAAGTCTTCCTACTCTCAACTGCATGAAAGCTCACGCTAATTTCATGGGAGGTAACTGGAACTGTCCTCGGATGGAAAGCAGCTAAAAACATTGAAGCAGACGAGGAAGCAGAATAAAGTCACCAACTGAAGGAAATAAAAAGTAAGCTGTGTGGCCACGACCTACAAGGTAATTTGATCATCATGAAGATGAAGTAGCACTTACAGTGAAACAAGCGGTGACACCAAGGCTGGAGATGGCCAGAGGGGAAAAGACAGAAGGTGGGAAAAAAGGGAGGAAGGAAGGAAAGGAGAGAGTGAAAGGAAAGGAGGAGGGGAAAGAAAAGGAACAGAAGAAATGGAAATAGGAAGGCAGGAGGAGAGAGGGGAAGACATGGAAAGGAAACAGAAAGGGACAGACAGGAAAAGGAAGGTGGGAGGCCTCAGGGGAAGTGTAACAAAGACAGGAAGAGGAGGAGCAGAAAGAGAAGTGGGGAGAGAATGAGGAAGGCAGAGGAAGAAGAGCGCCGACAAAGAAGGCAGAAGGAGCAGCAGAATGGAAAAGAGGCCTTTCAACTTTGCTTAGGGTAGACTCACTCAAGGGCCAAGGGTAGCAACTCAGTCCACTCTCTCAAACACGAAGCCAACTTCTTGAACAGAGATGTGACTCCTCAGTGTGGCACAAGGCCTCACAAGCCCCACTCTCCAGAGAAAACACTCAGAGGTGAGTGTTTTAGCATTTAGTGTTTTAGTCATTCTTTTAGCAAGTACTTAAGAAATAAGGAGTTCAATGTCATTCTCAACTATGTATAGTACAAGGCCAGCCTGAACTACATGAGACCCTGTCTTTAGTTAAGTAAAAAAATAAATAAATAAATAGTGTCACATAGTGTCTTTATGTCAAAGATGAAAATAATATATGAAGAAACACTGCATCAATAAGCCTTTGCTGAAAATTGATTTAAAATGGTGAGTCGTAAATGTGACATTTTAGAAATTTTACTTAGATATTTTTATGTATGTAGAGAAGTAACATAGTTAAAAGACAGAAAATATCCAGAAGAATTTTTCTACATGATAGAAGTTACAATAGAAAAAAGAAGAGTGCTTAAATGCTGGCACATTTAAAAAGCCAACAGAAAGAGCAGTCAGAAGGAAGCCAGTAAGACTCAACGCTCATAATCCTTGAATTATCTCAGCAGGTAAATATCATTTAAAACCCTGAAAAGTCAGAAACAATTTTATAATTGCTAAGGTAACCACTGAAACAAAAAAGAGCCCAACTTCAAAGGTAACATCAAAACACAAAATAGCCAAGAAAGGCAAGAAAAGAGAGAGGAGACAGCAACAGAAGTGAGGCAGACTCTTTCCCTCTGCTCGCATACTTCCCACTCAGCCTTTCATGCATGTCTTGCGCCCCACTTCCCTCTTAGGACACATAAGCCTGTGTGCTTCCCAAAGACCAAGACATGAAAAACACATTCATTCCCAAAACTAGCCAGTGAAGGTCTGCAGAAGGGAAGCACATGCTCCTGAGTTATTCCCGATACCTGGAACAGAAAACAACACATCCATTCACCAACACTAGCCAGTGAGTGCCCACTCTACACGGCAACTCACTGCTGACGGGGCTGGCCACAGAGCAACACACACAACCCCTGCTCTCAGGAAACTAGACTTGGAGGAAGGAGCCATGTGAGGAAGAAGCAAGCAAGTGTGCTGGGCATTGTGACATTAGTGACAGTATGACTACTGTCACAGGGAGCAAAAAGAGGAGTCCATCCAGTATGGACCAAAAGGGCCACAGAATTGAATGCTGCACTGAGTCTGGACACACAGGACAGCTGCTGATTAAGTATAACTATGAAAACAGCTCCAAACCAGGGCTGAGGAGCCAGATATGAACCTCTCATAGTGCTGCTCCAAAGCTGTCCATTCCAATTCTCTGTCCAGTGTGTAGCACAGCTCTGATCTAACAGTCACAGGTACTGTCCACTGTAAACACTAGCCATACTGTAATTAGAGGTAAAGGTGCACTGGATTACATGACCTAGAAAATTCTGGTAAAACATTCTGTTGAGATTCTGATTTCTCTTTGAAGGAATATGTACATTCTGCAAGAAATGACCCCGAAAGATGAAAAGCTGCTAATAACAACGGAACCTTTAGAGATTGGCAAGGTGGCACACCTTTAACCCCAGCACTCAGGAGTCAGAGGAAAGTAGGTCTCTGAGTTTGAGGCCAGTCTGATCTACATAGGGAGTTCCAGGGTAGACACAGACACACACGCCTAATAAACTTTCTAGTATCAAATACAAAAAAAACTCAACTCTTTAATTTTACGGACAGCTTTTTTTTTTTTTTTTTTTAAGATTCATGAACTGATTCTCCATGGTAGGTGATTTTTCAGAAGGGTGAGTCAGTAGGCAGTCCTGTTACTACATTTACCAGGAAAAGGGTACTGTACATACTGCCTGATACCTCAAGTGAGTTTTTCTCAGCTAGGTAAGAGGCTGCCTGGCCCAGAATCCAATGTGTGTTTTAGATTTTACACTCTCAAACCAGCTTGAATGACCACCAGAAAACTGGCTTCCCCAAATGTGAGAATCCTAAAGGAGTTTCTATTACCTAGAGAAATATAAAAGACAGCTTACTGTGGGAAAACTATCCTGAGCTCTTCATCCTCACTCTGTGGGGGGAAGAAATCTTGGATTTTATTAACAGACTTCCATAATAAAACCTTATAAAAGTGTCTGGTTTCAGGTCTAGCTTCAAGAGCACAGGATATACGCACACAGTCCTCAAGAGGGAAAGCAACATTGGTACCAACATAACCAGCATAAGGAAGCACCCCAACACAGAGGGTGAGCTCGTAAGTGCACCTGAGAGCTTGTCTTTAAAAAGTAACAGGTTTGTTTTTTCACTTGAAAACGTTTGTAGAACACTTCAGAACTTAGTCACTGAGTTGTTTGCTAAATGTGCATGCAACAAAGAACTTTAGCTTCTATACAGTTGGCTTACATCTTTAAAATTGTAGGTGTATATTTTCTAGAATCCTTTAATAGCTTCCTTAAATGATAGGGCAGAGGACACTGATGATGTATGTAAATATTTGCAGCTAGGAATTCTAAGTAACAATTTCCCTATGTAGGTTGTTATAAAATTTTAGGTAAATAATGTTGGATCCTGGATACAATGGTGAAAATTAAATTTAGAAATATTTAAATTACAGTGAACTTTTTCTAATGCTCAGAAATTTTTCTACAAAAAGCAAACCAAATAAATTATTTTTAATGCTCCCCAAAGAACATGAAAGCAGAAAGCAGGGTAATGGAAATCCCAAGATGCCAACTTCCTCCTGACCTCTAGAACCCATAAAAATGGTGTTTTGCAGAGCCACAAGGACTTGTGTCACAAAGGCTTTGCAACTTCAAGAATTGGCAAAACGTGACTAAAAGTATCCGTGGAAGTGACAGGCATAGACAGCGCAGTCCCGACTTGAGAGAGGCTCACAACCTGGCACAGCAGTGTGAGCCCCTGGGAAATTCAGGGATCCCCAACCCTGCAAACAACACAAGTCGAAACGATAGTATTAGCCAAGAATAGGAGGAGATTGTTTGCACACAGGAGACTGTTTGCCCCAGAGAAACAAAGGGCAGCGAGTAAGACATAAAAACAGGAAATAGAGGAATAGGGAAAAGGGGGAAAGGTCAGTTTATAAAAGTAAAAAGGAAGCCCCACGTTAGCACAAGGTGTTTAATTGTAAACTGGGTATGTTAATTAAGTGAGCCAAAGGGGCTTCTGCTTGTTGAACTTCAATACTGTGATAGCTGCAATTTGGTAGACAGCCTCGGAAGGAGGAACTGGACAACTAAGGCAACAGAACTTGGAGGCTAGCTTTAGGAATGTAATTTAACAGTTTTTAGCAAGGCAGAAGGAATGGGGAAAAGGGCAAGGCCTTCCAGAGCCACATTTTCCAGGCCTAAGCTAGCTGGAGCCCTTTCACAAGTCACTCAAAGTGACTTCAACATTCTGACCGTCAGGACCAGGAATGACGCTTGGAAACTGCCTAGGGACACAAGGCTGTGGTCATCTGTTCAGCAGCAGCAGGAAACAAATACAATGCTGCCTCCCAGCTTAGTGGAAGGAAGATCCAAAACAAGTGAGTGGACAGCACCCTTCTCCCTAGTACGTAGAACCTCCCCCAAAATTTTCAAGTTCATCCTCTGTACAAAGTCTGCCAGTGCATAAAGAAAAGCCAGAGATTTTACTAATACAAGCTCAATGAGAAAGCTAGAATCTATAATTATGTATTATTGTCTGTATACCATAATCTAATCCTGATCCAAGAAAACAATGGATCAGACAATGTCTAAATATCTGTATGCTCTATTTCAATAAATCATAGGCTTATTTAAAATGATCAAACATATTTCTTTAAATTCATCTTTTAAAGAATTTTTTTCTTTTTCATCCATTAAGAAAAAATATTCAGTGAGGTGTGTTGGTGCACGCCTTTAATCCAACCACTTGGGGAGGCAGCGGCAGATGAATCACTAAGTTTGAGGCCAGCCTGGTCTACAAAGATAGTCCAGAACAGCCAAGCAAGAAAGAAATATATTCACAACACACAAGAGGTCACAACATAACTGCCCAAAGATCAGCAGGTGAGCAAGTATGGTGTGTACACAGATAACGCACTGAATAGTCAGCCTTCAAACGAGAACCCTGACTCACAGATATGCTCCGAAAATATGCCGAGTGAAACACACCAGCCCAGAGGAATGCTGTATTCAAGGAATTATCATGAACAAATTCATAGAAGCAAAGTAAACAGAACAGTAACTCATGTGAGAAGTTCCAGTTCTTCCAAATGAAGAGCTGTGGATGGAGGCCAAAGCCAGGTGTATTTATTGAGCAGCACTACAGAGCTCAAAAGGAGTGAAAGGCTATCTTTTCTGCTGTGCGCATTGTATCACAATTACATTTTAGGACACAGATACTATGCAGAGCAGAGATGCAAAAGTTCTGGGCACTGGTTCCTAAGTCGGTGCTGACCCAAGCCCACAGCTCAACACCAGGCAAGCCGTGGGGCCCAGTGCTGGCGGAGCTATCACTAACCCAGTCCCAGACAGGGCTCCTTCAGCAGGGATGGCTAAGGACAACGCAGATGAGCAAGGACCCTGCCCACAGACAACACATGTAACCAGAGAAGTGGTTCACACTCAGAAAAGCAGAAGCAAGCAAATGTTATTCATGTTTGCTTCACACCACTTACTTTCTTCATTATACCTAGGAGAACAGGAACAGGAAAAGCTCAGTAAGTTTTTACATAAGTTGTTGGTTTTGTTGCTGTTTGTGACCTAAACGAAACCCTTCCTTGAAAAACATGCACTTCCTATATTTAAAAATGATTTTGTTATTTTCAAATGGCTTATTCCAATTTCATTGCCTGTGCACACTCAATCCACGTACGCAAGAATTTCACTGTCATACAATGCATTAAACAATACAGCTTTTACCACTTTTTTAAAGAAAATTATCTGATTTTTAAAAACTAGTATCATAAATATAAACCTAACGGTATTGTAATCTTAACTGGAAAATATAAAAATAGACTCCTAAAAGCTTTGTGTTTGGACAGTTCTTAATGTCATCCAGTCCAAGTGCCAACAATTTCCTCATAAGCACCCCCCAGCTCCCAGCAAGGAGCTGGAGTCTGCTAACAGGAACAGTACAGCAAACCTTGAGTAAACCGTTGTCATCATGAAACAGAGTAGAGAGCTGCTGTCGGGCCCACAGGTACTACATTACCGCGCCTGTCTCTTGGTTGTTTTGAGGTCTCACTATGCAGTCCTGGCTCGCCTGAAACTCATTATGTGCTCAGGCCTAGAACTTATAGAGACCCCGAATGCTGGAATTAAATGTATGCACCACCATCACCATAGGTGTGACTTTTAAATTTACTCTTTTTTTTTTTAATCCCCTTTAAGAAGTATTTTGGAAACTCAGCACTGCTCGGGCAGCATGAAAGAACAGAGGTGCCATGTTCAGTCTGGCTCAGCACTTTGTTGTCAAGAGCACCAACAACATATCAGAGAGCAGGGAACCCCAGGGAGACTGAGCCACCCGCTCTTCACCCACTCACTCCTCAGCACCTCCACTCACTAACAGTGCCCTAACTAAACACAGTGCGATGAAGTCCTCACAAAGAGGACTCTTAGCTTGGACTGACTTGCCCCAAACAAGAACTTAACTGTGTGGTCGGAAATGTCAGCATCTAAAAATAAGACAATCCGAGAAACAAATCAAAGAGCTGCTCTACCCACAGGACAGCCTCAAAATGCAAAGCTGGAAGGAGGGGAGGGCACAGCAGGCGGGGAGGAACAGCAGCTGGATTAGGCATACCAAGCCCTTCCCTCCTGTTCTAAGAGGACCAGGGACCACTGACACTGAGGTGTGCCTGCTCCCCTGAGGCTGGCCTGCACTCATGAGAAGCACTGTCACAAACACTGGACTGGGCTGTCTAAGTGCGCAAGAGGCCCCGAAGTGCGACATGTTCGTTTCCAGAGCCTAAAGGCTAAAGAACTGTGGTTAAGGACACCAACAACTTAGAGAGGGGCCAGTGATGGGGAAAAGACTCCAGTCATCGACTATGGGGCTCTTCCTCACAGGGAAAGTCCACTGTAGTGATATGGAGGGGACACATCCTAATGAAAGCCACAAGAGAAGAACAAGGGACAGTTACATGTAGCATACATGTCAACAGAGACCAGACTCTGTGTGTGAAGTCCTTGAGCACACATGCCTGAATGTATTCTCATGTACATGCTTATTTGTGGGGGTGCACGTGTATGGGGGTATGCAAGAGTGTTTTAGAGTCTGGAGACAATTTCAGGTGTCATCCTCAGAAGGCTGTCCACCTTCTGTAAGACACAGTGTCTCACTGGCCTGAAGCTCAGCCATTAGCCTAGACTGGCCAGCGAGTTACACGAATCTGTCTCCAGCTTTACTTCCTCAGGCTTAAAGGGAAAGCACTTCACTGGCTGAGCCTTCCCTCAGCCACCCCCACCCCCATCACCACTTTCCGATAATGCTATGTCTCAAAACAACACTCAGAGCTAAAATGACACAGTGCGACAGCTGCCCACCCCCAACAAACTCTCCAGAATGCCAGGTAAGTCAAAAGCACAGCCAGGAGCAAGTTTGGAAGGCCTTTGTTCTGCAAAACACTAAAGCCAGCTTACCTTTATGGACCCATCATGATTTTCTCCTGGGAGCCTTCAGAGACCACTGGCAATGCTTACAGAGAAATGTGCTTGCTGCTCCGATTTCTAACACTATCTCAAAACATGAATACTCTAACATATGAAGGCATACATGGTTAAACTATGCATATTAACACATTAAAGTCACAATAGCTACAAGATAAATGAAAAGATGGGTCTAAGAAGTACATGGGGGTTCCACGGAAGTAAACGCCCCACCTTCTAAGCAGATATTAGGTAATGTGTTAACTTGTTATTTCTCTCTTAGCTAAATACCATATGTGTGTGTATGCATGTATGTATGTATTATGCATATTACAATAAGAAATAGAATTAATACTACATTATCCCAATGGCAAAAAAAAACTACAAACTGCATTCCAATACTGTCTATTTTCTTCTTTTCTAGTAACTAAAAATCTGAATAGAGGGCCTGCCCAAAACATGATATCCATCAACACCACCTGCACTCTAAGCTCTGTTCCAATGAACTGGAACGCAAATATATCAAAAGAAACTTTCTGATTGGCCCTTGGTAAAAAGAGGATGACCTCCTCCCTGCTGCCATGTATTCATGCTCCACACAGAAATGAAAAAGCCCAGGGAGCTATCTCCCAGAGTGATGGAACCTGAACAGAGGCCCTGCTCTTAGGACAGTGAGGAAGAAGAAGGTTCCCTGCATCTCTAATGCACAGACACCACAGGTCAACTAAAGACCAACTATAAACCTCTTTTGTATAAGTAAAACCTCTTTTGTATAACCTCTTTTGTATAAAACCAACTATAAACCTCTTTTGTATAACCTCTTTTGTATATTAAAGCTACAATATATAGTATTTATCCTAGGCAACCAAACTAATTCTGAGTAAAAACTGACCAAAGGTACAGAAAAGGGTATTTTCTATTCACTATCTGCATAGCAAAGTGCTCTATAATCTATACACTGCTTTATTCCTAGTATTGCCTCTATACGTCAGAAGAGAATAGAGCCACAGTACCAGGAAAACTCTTCCTGTCACAGACTGTGAGGCACAGCACTGCTCCTGACACAGTCCTTCCCCCTGAACTGGCATGCCTGCATCTCCGCCTGCCCAAGCCGACTATAGACTGGTCCTCTCACAGACCTAAGTTTAGAGGGTACCTTCTCCTGGACTTTTCCAGGCTCAGAAAGACCCAAGGATGAAGCAATGGGTGGCTCTCCTCCACCTCACCTTCAAATCCTCCCTGAATGCCTCAGCCCACCACCTGCCTGTGATGGGGGCTCTGACATCCTGTCACTTCCTTTTAGGGTACCACACCAGCTCCAGCTCTTACCACATCCTAACAACTGCCAGAACCGTTCCAGATACAGGAGATCTGCAATGGTGCTAAACCACTTTTCTGAACACTGGGTTGTACCGCCAGACCCCAGCTCATCTTCACACAGACTGCCTGGGGCCAGGGCAGTCCGTTCTTCAGCAGGCTTTCTGAACTGCAATGCAGGGCTTTACACTGACTCTGTCTTTCCCTTTAAAAAAAAAAAAAAAAAAAAAAAAACACATGCTAATTTTAAATCATGATGGCCACCTACTCCATGATCTGTTCCTCTCAAGTTTCTTTCACCAAAATTTCAGTAGAACTTGTCTTTTGTCTTCATTTCAGATCCTGAGCAGGGAAGGGGTCGAAAACAGGGGGACCATCTACTAAAAACAATGCAAATTTAGGTAATTCTCAAAGCATAATTTAGATGTGGTAACTTTAAGAGCTATCTTACAACAAGCACATAATGGTGCTTTTTCCAAGCATAATATGTTTAACAAAACCAGTCCCTTTGTTTATTTTAACTTAATTCAAATGGTACAGTTTTAAAGAGGTCAACATAGATGCTTTAGTGGACATAGGTGAGAGCAAAACTGGTCTCTCACCAAGAGAACACAAGTTCCCAGTACCAGCATCTCACACCATGTACACAGAGCTCTGGGCTGTCTTCCACAAACAACACAGGAATGTAGATGTTACAGAAATACAGTTGCAATTCACCTGGCAGTTTGATGCAGCACACTCGCACATGACAACACATTGATTTTACTTCTTCCTCCATGCAGACATCTATGTAAAGAAATCCATTAGGCAGACAGTTCTCATCTCTATTGACTGACAGAGTGACAATTGAATACTTTTCACCTTCCAACGTGACTGACAGTTAGACACTTAAACAAGCCTTCAAGTTGCAATAATAGTATGAAACACTTTCAATTACCTGAATCAAACAAATCCATGATCCTACTGGCTGAATGCATTTTTCTGTCTGCTGCTATGCCTGGCTTAGTTTACACTATTATTTGGATAATTTTGTTTCTCTTACAGGAATGTTTTGCTCAAAGAATAAACTCATTTTATAAATGATGATATATTTTTTTAAATGTTACAGGTTTCTATAAACACTTAAAACATGGATAAATATACAGCCTAAGCAAAATCTACTTATTTCCTTGTGCTTATAAACCTTTCAAAAATCCTGCTCCTGTATTCTGCAAGCACTTTAGAAAACAGTCAGCTCTTAACTGTAAGGTACCCGTACATGAAGATTTCATGAATGTAAGTGGTGGCATAATCACAAGCTAATTAAAACAGAAAAAATGCTTACAATATTTATAACTACTTACAGCCCTAGTTTTAGGATTTAATCACTCTACTAGAAGGCTAGAAATAAATTCTACTAGCTTCCACTCTACTAGAAATAAATTTATCAGTGTAAAGCCCTTTTTCAAATGCAACCTAAGTATGTATTCTCATTACAGACAATGATATAAAAAAAGAGAAACTTGAAGTAGATCGTACAATCTTTGAATGAAATCAATGCACAAATAAGACCTACACAATGAACACACCTACAAAGACTGCACAGACCAGCAGGCATGTTTTGCTTCACCCCAGTCATCACCCTGAAGGAAACTCCCATCTGTATGACTGAAGCACTGAGACTGCAGGACAGGCACATGGGCAGAGCAGTCTGCACTGTCACGGAGACCTCCTTAGGAACCGTAACCAGCAGGCAACGACCATGCTGCTAAGTTAAGCAGGCAGGGAAAAGTTGGCCAAGGCATTTTAAGAGCTAGAACTAACCTGAGAAGTAAAAACTATTTAAAACAAAAATAGGTTTACACGCATTTTCCTAAATACTTAAGAGCATAGCACTCATCAGCTTTGGGTAGTTAGTAAAATGTTCTCAAGATCAGTTCTGTTTGTGCTGTGAAATGGAGGCAGCTAGCAAAGTAAAACAACCTCAGTCTTACAAATTTACTCCAACTCTTCAAAATAAGCAGCCTGAAAATTACACTTTTGAGAAACTAAGTAACTTGCAAATGCAGAAACACCTAGAATGTAAGCAGCTACAGTTAATATTAAAAATTACACCTCTCCATATGATCATATTTGACATCTCTATTAAAGTACAAAAAACAATGAATGGTCTTTTCTAAATGGCCTTCTTTAAAGACAGGTTTGGGACAACATATAAGAAAAATAAGTACAGTATTATTGATTACTATATTAAGTACAGCAGTTCTGATTACTGCATTAGAAATGTCCTGGCCTTTCTTCCTAAAGTCAAGCTACTAGGCTTAGAGCCTTTTACAAGTCAATACTATTTGAAGGTGCCAATACAGAATTTACTGTGTGCACAACGTAAAATGACTCTGTGTGAAAAGACTGGCTGTTGCAGGCTGTACAGCAAATTGATTTTCTGAAAAGGAATGCCGCCTGTATTTAACCTCACAGTGTAACCCAGTTGTACTACATGGAAAAGGATCATGCATATTGATTTCTTTATTACAATTCTTCTTGTGATCAGTAAACACTCAGAAAACATTCAGTCTCCAAGAAAATCATTTTGTAAAAATTTCCTAAGTCTATACTGGATTTTCAAGGAACTTCTATGCTAAGTGCTTTCAGCAAACAACAGCTCCAGGCACCCAAGCTTTCAGCTGCCTTTCACAGTCTCTCAAAGTAAGACACATTATTTGTGAATCTGTACTAGTTTTTTGATCCATTCTTATGTTAAATATAAAAAAGAATTAATATTTTTAAATAGGTATGTAAATGTTCCAAATTGTGAGAAGCTCAAAGAAGAGTCAGTGCCCTGTGGATCCGGCTTCTCTCCGGCTGTGTGTACGTGCCTGTCATTGTCCCTAGCGACATCTGAAGGATCACTGCTAGCTGCTGCTGGAAGAACATAGCAGCCTTACACGCCGTGTGGACATCTCCACAATGATAAACTCAAAACCTAACAGTAACAGAACATGAATTTTATATTGCTTTCTTTGAGGACAATTAAACCCCCCAGTCTGTTAATGTGGAGTTTCTAGAATCAATGTAAGCAATTAAAAAGGGGACAGAAGTGCTCTGTGAGGCACGATTGCGCTAAGGTCACTAGGTATTATGTGGAGTCAGTTTAGTTTATCACATTACCACATGACAGGATGTGAGGCAAAAATTATAAATTCCTTCCCTAAATCTGTCCTTCTCTGATCTAGATGGATGAAGAATAATTAACTCTTAATTATTCAGATGACTTCAAGGCAGTTTTAGGATTCAGTAAAGATTGCAGTCATTTTAACCAAGGAAAGCCGTCTCCCGTCATTTATCAAATCTCACAGCTTGACCAATGAGGAATAAAAAATCTATGTTTACCCACAGCCCTAACTGCTACCTTAGAGGCTGTTAAGCAACAAATTTCCTTAAACTCTACCATATGCAAATCAAGAGACGCAATTTGCATTTTAAAGTATTTAACTCTACATATTTATTGGATTTTGAGGCCATGCTGATCATTGATTTATGTGCTTCTGGCAATCATATTTCCATATTTGTATGATTTTGATGACAGTAATAATTCAAATATGCAGAAAGTTGTTCTTTGAACAATATCTTTAATTACCTCCTCAAAGCATCATTGTTTTGCCTGCTGTCCTGACAAAAGAAATTTGAAATAAGAAATGGCATCATAATCCAAAACATGCAGAAACGTATTTGTCATGTTCTGCACACCACCAATGCACAGGACTGACTTCCACATTAGCCAACCCTTCGCCTTAGAAAGGCTGCGAAGCTCAGTAAACTTGTACCTAAAC
Source organism: Meriones unguiculatus (assembly GCF_030254825.1). Classification (NCBI taxonomy): domain Eukaryota; kingdom Metazoa; phylum Chordata; class Mammalia; order Rodentia; family Muridae; genus Meriones; species Meriones unguiculatus. The sequence continues at coordinate 5,611,689 of NC_083350.1, read as the reverse complement.
ACTTTTATCGATAGTGACATACTTTCACGACAAATTCAATCACAGTTCATAACATTTCTGTTCAAATGCAAACCCTGCCTCATTTACTTTGCCGCTAACTCAAAAAGTTTTTGCAGTTTCTTTTCATTGAAGTCGGCACAAATTACAGACTCACTTACGAGAGCCATCAAGGACTATCATCATGAAAGAGTCACAGAGCAGAGTCATGGACAGTGCTCCTGTAACTATTGTCAGGGTAATTTTAAGATGATTCAACCCTGCTATAATTTTTTACAATAAATATTTAGAGATTCACAATTGTAACTAAGAATTTTAACGACATAAAATATAAACAATCAAAATTAAATGTAATGTTAACTTTTACTCATAATTCATATAAATTTCATAAATTAATATTTTATATACATTGATTTTGCAATAACAACTATCCTATAATATTTGTAAGAATTTTCAAATATCAAAATGAGATTACCTTATCAAAGGAAAATTAAGGATAAAATGAAAATCATTAAAATCTCATCTTGAAAAACCAAAAATACAAATACAATAATACATTGACATATTGGGAAATCAGAATAAAGGGCCAAAGCACCCCATCAGTAAGCTCTTCTTGCATATATTTCAAAAGCCCATACTTTCTAAGCTCAAGGGAATGATAACTGGAGGAAAGATCCTGACACGACCTCAGGGCCCCGAGTATGGAAAGAGGAAAAACTACTGAAAATGCAGTGCCCTTCACCCACTTTGAAGAACAGAAGCCCATATCATGTTTCACACCTACATAATTTTACAATAATAGTTGTTCTTTAGAGAAAGCTAAAATATTTATTTCTGGATGCTTAAGCCAAATTTAGTCACTATCATAAATGAATAAACATCCATCTGTTAATGATAACACCGCAACATACAGCCATGCAATATACACATTTAAGTCAGCTCCTCTTCATAAATTTTAACATGGAAGATACATGTTAGAGATAGTCATACCCTCAGAGTTGTTCTAATTAAAACACAAGTAAGTTGAAATAGATTTTATGGTTATTTTTACACACATCATTTTGATAATCATATGGGGCATTTTTCTTTACAGTATTTTCAATTCAATTCAATATCCATCTAGACAGCAGCACAATATCTAAGAGTCCATTACTCATCAAAACTGTAAAATATTGCCATCACTTAAGTATATAAATAGCAGTTAAGAAAATATCACACATTTCCTAATTTTAAAAACTGAGAAGAAATTGCTGCTCAGAGTGCAGTGATGTACAATTGTAGTGAGAGGTGTAACAGTATCTTAGATCTCATACAAACAGGGGGAAGAAGGGAAAAGGAAAGAAGGTGAGGGAAGGAAAGGGAACACAGAAGAGAAAAAGAGAAGGAAAGAAGGAACACAGCAGAGGAGGGGAAAGATGAGAGATAGATCCAAAGGGAAAGGAAAGGGCAGATAATGGAGGAGGAATTCCAGGAGCACTCCTTGACTCCCCCTAGTGGAAAACAAGAAACAGCACAGCAGGCTCCCAGGGTGGCTGGACCTTATTTTTGGAAGGCTGCCATAGTGGTGTGAGAAGTGATTCAGACAAAGCCCAGAAAAGGAAGCCAGTAAGCAGCGGAGTGCAAGGGGATGGTCCAAAGCTCTGGCATGTGCAGCTGAGCCAGCGCCACAGCAAAGATCAAGGAGGCAGGAAAGCCCACGCATTAACACCTGTGCACCACATCTAAGGGGGACGAAAGGTTACCCTATCAGATCTCCTGCTCATGGTACGTCCCCCTTTCCCTCCACAATAATGTGAGGGAACAAACAGCAAATCCCACAAAAACCTATCTGTAACAGGCTACGAATGTTTTCAAAGCACACACACCAGGAAAGCCAACTGTGAACCAACCCTAATTTCAAATCAAGGGAAAAGCTCAGGTATGGATTACATATATGCTACAAAATTTTCTCCCTGCTATAATCTTTTCCATATAATTACATACAAAAAAATTTACCCTCAATTTGGTAGCTTTCACAGGCTTGACTAGATCAAGAAAAGTCTACTTTTCATTACAAATATCAACAACTCAGGAAACAGACAGTAAGCAGAAAGTCTACATAAGCATTTTTTTTTTTAAACCCTAGTTCAAAACCAGGCTAAAATTACCGTGGAATGCTGCAAGCAAAGGACATCATGACCTCAGCAGCACGGCAGAGTACACGTGAAGCAAGACTATCACTGCTGCCAGGCAGGGGTGGCGCACGCCTGCAATCCCAGCACTCTGGGAGGCAGGCAGATCTCTGTGAGTTCAAGGCTAGCCTGGCCTACAAAGTGAGTCCAGAGCAACCAAGGTTACACAGAAAAACCTGGTCTCAAAAAAAACAGTTGCAATCAAACTTCAAATAAAAAGAAATATACAAAACAGCAATGGCTCATACTAACAAAATTTAAATCACCAAATCAAATTTTAAATATTCTAAATGACAAGACATAAATTGCCTCAGACTGTTTAACTATAAAAGTAGGAAAATTATATTCCTGTATCTAGTTATCTAAATATCTAAGTACAAAAATCACATTTCTGGTAAATAATCTCAACATCACCCAAGCATCTTCCTCACTTGACCACCTCTGTTACCCAATTCTCTAATTCCCTTCCTGGGGTCATTAGGGTGCTAAGGGGACTCATTACTGCCTCTCTCTGCCCTCTACCTTAATTGCCCTCCAGGCCCCATCCTTGTAATCACTGAAATGTTCTCAGCTCAGTAGGTGCTCCCTAAGGTCTCTCCTGTAGCTCCAGGTTTGGAATCAAAATCTACAATCAGGATCAGATGTTCATGATGCCAGAGGGGACACAACTAATATTGTTTGCATTATTAAAACCTGTGTCCTTGATCCTTTTGTACTTAAATTGCATAGTCTCAGGGTAGGGTCAAATGTCCTTTGTTTTTACCACTGTCCACCAATGAGAATTATTCTTATATGAGCACAAATGTCGGTACATCTATAAGCAGTAGCATACCCCCCAAAATTAACTTTAGGCCCCAAAAGAAAACCTAAATTATTATAAAATTTGAATGTTTCTCAGAAAAATTAGCAATTTTTATGAAAAGTAAACTAACTAAAGAAGCAGACTTTAACGCTTTGATTCAGAAGACCAATCTGTATATTCCAACTATGCCTTCAGAAATGTGGGAATGAAACCGGTAGTAATTAGTTATAATTATGGCCTATTTCTAAATCTACTTTGATTATATGATAAATATACACATCAGCAATAAAATATGCAAAATAAATTCACTTGTTTTTTTAATGCAAAATATATATAGAAAATTCTGAATGTTAGCAGTCAAATTCTAAAGCCTCAAAATTTTTTGTTTGTACGGCAGTAAAGTACTACTATTGGTAATAATATAAGCAACTGCTGCCAGCCGTGGAAGCTTGCAGATAATTGAAAAGGGACCTAAAATTACAGTCTTACACTAACACAAAAAGTTGACTTTTCTATTGATAAAATAAACCATAATGCTAAATCTTGAAGTATCTGATTCAACCAACACATGCAAGACATAAAAAAAAAATCGAATGATTTTTACCTGTATAAACACATATATGCATGAGGATAAACTCATGCACACACACCCTCAAATAAAGAAATACAGACAGTCATTAAAAGACAGATTCTGTAGTAATGGAGGGACGTAACTGCTCTCTGGCACCTAAACCATGTGAAGACATGATCAATTTAAGATCATTCACTCAGATGTCTGCAGGACATGAATGCAGATCCACGAAGAGTCATGGATGAGGAAGGAAAGTCATGGTCAAAAAGGCGAAAGTGAAAACTCCACTTTTTAGTCATTTTCTTAAAAGATATTTATTAAAAACTAGCAATGCTAGATGACAAAGCAAATAAAGTAAGAAAAATGCACAGGTTACTTATTTCCACTTAATTAAACCTTCATCCTGATTCAGTTATTATAAAAAAAGAAATCTATTGTAAGTTCAATTTGGCAGTGAACTGTAGCCATCTACTGGAAATGAACAGTTAAAGCAAATGTTAACATCACATTTCTGACCAGCATTCTCTGTGCTTAATACAGGGGAACAGAAAAATGAACAGTGCCTAAGTAACAAAAGTTACTACATCAGCTTTACAATCTCAAACGCACAAGTTCTACAATTTAGTTCTTCCTATTTACTTGTTTTAA